>NC_045548.1:33541999-33766999 GCF_009769535.1 Thamnophis elegans | reverse complement strand
CATTGTCAAGCATTTATTTCTGCCTGTTTTAAAATATTATGGTATGAAATGAAAATTAAACTAAAACATGAAAAGAGTATGGCTTTAATTGCTTTATTGTAGAAAATGTTATGTTTTATATTTTTTGCACAATAAATCCAACAGATGAAAAAGGTACGTAATCCTCTCCTCTTAGATTATTATTCTCATTAAAACTGAACATGGCTAAAAATACCTGTTTGTGTATATGAGGGAGACCAGCCATAACAATGTACTAGGGAACTAATTATAAGACTTTCATTGACACCCTTGTCAATCAAAATAAGAAATTCTGTTGATCTATGAGGATCATTGGCGTCTTCACCACCCCATGAAGCCTTTGCATGCAATGAATGGAATATAAACAAGAATGACCTTATGGGAGGAAGGGAAGAAATTCTGCCTAGGAAACACTCAAATAAGAGAGAGCAGACCTCCCAATGGCTAACAGTTAGAGAAAGAAATTTAGGAAAGGCTCACCCTAATTGTTTGGGAAGTTAAAAGTGAGAAGATTAATGTACCTTATAAAAAAGTAGAACGAATTCATCTAGTTATGTTTCCTGTCTCATTTACCTTGGATGTCTGACCTGTACTGGCCTATGAAAATACTAGGTAAGCAGAAAAGAAGAAAAAAAATAATTAGAATCAAACAAACTATATTTATAGAACTGTTAAGCCTGTTGAGTTTTGCTGGTTGGTAGTTTGGTATAGTTTCTGGATAAATGTTGAACAAGCTATTGCATAAGCAAATAAATAATAAGCAAGCCAGTTATTGTACTTAAATAACTAAGCTTTTGATTTTTTATTATTTTCTGTAATATGAAAGTGCTGCTATGGAGTAATGCATTTAGAAGACTGGCTTGGGAATTCATTGGAGAACACATTAAGTCAAACCCCTCCCCCCAATTTTGTGGGGCAACAGGCATATCTAGAATTTGGTAGCATATAATTGGTTGTCTCCAAAAATAACTACGATATTGGGTTCAGTCAATCACAAGGAACTTTATCAGCAGACAAATTGGTATAATCGTTTACCATCCTAGTCCCAAATTGACCTTGTCCTTAGTGATGGTGAGAGGTTTGACTACCCATGAATAAAGTGTTAATAGTTACTCAATTTTTTTTAATCCCAAAGAATATATATGGGTCCCACATAGAGAGGAGAAGTATTCTTGGAAATAAAGATGTTCCTGAAAGTATCCACAAGGATGGTCATAAGTATCATACTTGGGATAACAGCATGACTTTAATGATAGAAAAACAAAATGAGCTCCTAATGTGGCTAACTTTCATTGGTGAATGCTGTTTCCAGTCAGCATGATTCTCTGATAGAACAATTGCTACAATCCTCTGTCAGAAAATAAAACAGACCTCCCACAAACTTGAATGCTACCATTACAAAGTATCAATGCTGAATGAAACCTCCTGTGAAGCGATAAACAGGAGCTTAAGTTTTTTTTCCTCTCTGCAGCAACCTAGGAAGCTGAACTGTACTTGCTAAATTACTATCGAAGATTAGTAAGTAGGCTTGGGATGATTTTATTTTTAAAGATACGTTGCACAGAGTTGTGGAGGCACGTGCCCTAAAATTGTATAACTAACTAACTAACTAACTAACTAACTAACTAACTAACTAACTAACTAACTAACTCATAAATCAGTAAATAAATGTTTTCATTTCATTTATTTCATGGTAGAAATAAAATGTTGATTATACCATGGCATATGCATGCACATGATATGTATATGGGCAGCTGTAGGTTGCAATTCTTGCAATCCATGTCTATATCACAATCTTTCCATCCCCTGGCAAATGCTAATTCTTTGGTAGGGCTTTCATATGTAAAATTTCTAATTTTTATGCATCATTTATGTCAAATATAAGATAAAAATATGTTTCCCAAATATGAAACAAGTGACAAACTTTATAGTTAGTTTAGTCTATTGATTAGCTCATATAAAAAAACCAGAGTCCCAAACACAAATTATTACTTCATAGATCTATCAAGTGCTCATTCCAATTGATTATCTGGGCATTGCTGTTGGTGTGAAAAACACACGTCTGAATTTGCATATTATTTTAAATATGCCGGGTATCATTTACATTTTTAGACCATTCTTCCCTGAAATAGGGATGTTGGATTAGGAATTATGAGAGAATATTAGGCTGGAGAAAGCCGCTTTGGACTGAAAGTCAGAATAGATGATAAGACTATGTATGGCATTACAGTTTGTGGCTGTTAGTTCATTCATAGAGGTGAAAAAAATAATATACCGTAATAGATGCATATAAGAAAAGAGGTTGAATCAAGCTGCAATCGAATTCATACTCAGCTGGAAACATATACATTGAAAACGATAGAACTGGCTTGCAAATCATTTAAGTAGTTCAAACCAAACATGCCCTTTTTCCTGGAGACCGAGGAGAAAGTGGAAAGGCAGACAGATTGTACTATGAGATGGAGTTTTGTTCTATTTACTTTGGGTATTTGTCTTCTGCCCTTCAAAATTATTTTGACTGATTAATTGCACTTCTATTCTACCTCACCAGAAACTGAACCTCTTGCAGAGCAACTGCCAATCCTTTAAATTTATTGAATCTAAAATAATAATTAAAACATACTAGATAAATGCTCAAATTACATATACATGTATTTATGCCATGTCTTTATTATTTTGATAAATAACTCAAAGCAGCAAATACACACACTATTCCTTTCTCTTCCTCCTTTCTCCACAACAACCCTGTAACTTAGTGACAGGCTGAAAGTCACCCAGCTGCTTTCATGTCTAAGGCAGTACTGCTCACAGTCTTGTGGCTTCTAGCCCTGTGCCTTAACTACTAGGCCAAAGTTGCTCTCAAACAGGTTTTAAAATTAAAACTTTAAAAAGTTCTGTAAATTTAAACGATTACTATATAGATATATTTAAATATATATAAAAAGGCAAAATAACCAGCCTAGCCCCAGAAAGATAAAGTATGTGCCTGGCATATCTTATGGGAAGGCAATTCTGAGATGCGGGTACTACAGACTTGAAGAGACTGTCACTCTATCTCAGTTTGGGAAGAAATAAAGAAAAAGTTCTCTGAGGACAACTTTAGGTACAGGTAGAAATGTACCAGGCGAAGCAGATTTTATTGCTTGAAACAAAAGAGAACAAAGAACCTTGCCTTTTGCTTACATCTATGTGCAAAACTTAACCAATAGTAATAGAATCTCATTTTACCACTGTCACCACATTTCAAAATTCACTGCACCTGAATACAGCAAGATGCCATTGCAGCTCAGAAGAGGTCAGACATATACAGTTTTATTAATTCCATTGCCTGAGGCAACTACTGTGCTGCACTTTCTCTAATGGTAGGAGTGGCCCTTTCAGAAGTAGTTAGTTTCCTGAAAAATATATACTAGTAAATCACTACTCATCATTTGGCCATTTAAATTAAGTGGTCCATTGACTCCCACTTTCTCACTTTTCCTTTCTTTTTCTGTGTGAACAAGCTTTCCAGCATTATTGCTTCTGGGAAGAATGTGCATATTTCTTCACACATTTTTGCCAGTGAGTTAACCCATCTTACCAGCTCATTAAAATTGCTTAAGCTATTTCTTCCTTCTACTGAATGCGCTCTATGCACTAGAATAATGAAAAGAATAGCCTATAATGGGAATAAATAAGCTTATCTGGAGCTCTGGAGTATAAGTAGTGATGACCTGACATATAAAAGAGAGAAATAATCAACTACATTTGTATTAGAATTTTCTATTTTTGTATGAATCAAAGATGGAACTTTTTTCAAAAAATACTATATAGCTGGATTAATTTGTTTTGGAGTTTTTAGTCATAGATCTAAAATTGTTTGTTATAAATATTTTAAAAGATTATAACATATTTTAAGGGTATTTGTAAAGAAGAAGGGCAAAACTGATTAAGACATAACAATTTGAATGTTTGTTAAGTGCTTTGGATAGGATATTTTTAATAGCAAATTTACAAGCATCCCTCCAACTTTATACACTGCATTTGATAAACATGTTAGCAGATTCATTCATCCCAAGCATAACTAGTATTTAGCTTGCCACTGTGTTGTAGACCACATGTGTCTACTAACTGGAAAGAGGAAAAAACACATTCACATTTTGATATGAAGTCACTAAATTCAAACTTGCTGATTTTTTGTATAAGTAGAATGCTTTTATATTATACTATATAATTCTAAATATTATACTCACATTTTTATAAATGGTATAATGCAATTTACATTTAAAAATGCTTAGACTATACAAATGCACCATATTGTACAACTGATGACAAATTATGGAGAAATGCATATGAAAATATATACACCTTATAGGGGTGTACACAGAAGTATAAAAATTAAATAAGTAAATTAATAAATAGATTTTTTAAATGTTTTTTAAATCACAGAGTGTAAGTGATATGACAACCTGAATTGGAACAATTTGAGGAAGCTAAACATTCATTCATACTTAGTATCCAAAAATTTGCATTTTTGATAAATGATCTACAAAGCCAATTCATTAAGTGAAAGACAATTTCAAATAGAATGCCCAACTGGACATATACAGACCTGTTTAATGAGTCAACACTTACATTTATTAAGATCTGAAGCAGATAGTGGGTTGGAGATAAAACAATACAATATGGGAGGATCTAAAAGAATTAATATTAGATAAATCCACAAACTTCACAATAGCAATCAAAGCATGTTCATCAGTAGTTCTTCGTTAAACTGGGTTAATCATTAAAAAGTATCAATTGGGATATCTGGATTTGGCTCTGAGCCTCATTCTTTTTTAAAATTAATGATATAGTTGAAAAAATGAACTGAATAATTATTAGATTTGCAGATGATATCAAAGTGATCATAACTAAGACTGTAGAAGATGTCAATCCCCATTAGGCAGGCTAGACCAGAAAAGCAACTCTACAGGAAGTGCAGTATTATTGGTTATAATAAAAAAGTAAGTTGATTATGCTGTACCACCCCACAACTTTATACTCCAATGAATCAAGAAAGTGTCTACATGGGCCACTTCTGAACATTATTATATTTCTTATAACTTAAAGTTACAATAAGAAACAAAAGAGTTTTCTGCTGCAGACATCATTAAAACATTGTTAGCAGAGGGCTAGGAAGGGCAGATAACCAAAGTAACAACAGACTAGTGTTCCACAAGACATAGTACCTGATATGATCCGTAGATTTATTGTTTTCCATCCTGGGTGGATCTGATTGGACTCGATATTTTATGAAAGTTTTAGAAAAATTGGGACAGGGTCAAGAAAGATAACAAAGATGACAAGGAATCTGAAAGTTAATCCCTATGATGAGATGTTGAAGAAACTGAGATGCTTAGTCTTGGAAAAAGGCTGGCACTCTATCAGCAATTAAAGAAATGCCACAGAGAACACTATTATCTTCAAGTTTAAAAGATTGGGAAGGAATTTGGAGACTATCTAGTCTAATCCCTGGTTCAGTGAAGAATCTGCTACCACAAGATCCCTAGCATACCTATAACATTTTTGCTTAAATGATTCCAGTGAAGAAGAATCTGCCACCTCACATTGTGAACAGGTCTTCCTGATAAGTTTTTTTTCATGGTATCCAACTGAAATCTATTTCCTTGCAATTTAAGCCCATTGCTTCTTGTCCTGTCTTCTGGCAGAACAATTCTACCTTATCTTCTACATGACAGATCATCAGATACATGAAGACAGTTGTTCAGATTCTTGAAGACAGTTAGGGCCTATGAAAGATTCATTGTCTGAAGAGGAAGAGATGGATGATGGCCAAGCAGTGATTTCATTGAGAGGCTGATTAGAACCTGTATTTTTAAATACAGACTCCTATACAAGAGGCGCCATCTGTTTAAGAAAGTAGTTTGTAGGGCCTAAGAGAGGCTTGTAGAGTAACTGATTGCTAACATTTGTTCCATAATAGCCAATGTCTGACTATTTATTTAAGGACATAATCTATAATCCATTCCCAAACCTAGGAAGACCAAACCTAGAAAGAACCAACAGTTTGTTTTGCTATCCAACCCTTGGTTTTGAACTTTTTGGTTTGACCATGGGTATTATTTTTGTAATTCTTTAGATGACTTTTTAAAATTCTTCTTTTGATTCCAAATGTCCCCGAACTGCTTTACAACAATGGAATATTTTTTTGGAAGTTTTACTGGAATTTTTAGATTATAAGCAATTACATGAATTCAGATTTCAACTGCATGAACAGTATAGAGGAATGCTGAGATAATATTGGTGAAGGAATGAAGATGTATTAGTAGAACTGAGAGTAAAAATGAAAGCAAACAAAGACTTAGTTCTGAAAAAGATACTAAAAATAACCATGCCTTGATTCTGCATGGTATGAAAATGGACAGAAAGAAACCCTGGAAGGTTTTCACAGTTCTGTAATTGTATCTATAACAATAAAGCAGAGTTCCAGTGTCATTGTGATGTATGTTTCCTGATGTGGCCTACTTTCAGTCTGACTCAATATTAGGAAAAACTAACAGTAAGAATAGTTTGATAATGGAAGCAATTACCAAGATAGATTATGGTGTTTTTTTTTTAAAAAAAAATCCATCCTTGGTTATGATGAGCAAAAGAAAGGAACAAGCATTAGGAAAAATGAATTACTGTTAAATTATGTGCACTGAGCCCAGGGAATTCTGTAGTAGCCAGCAGAAAGTCCTACATAAAATATACCTCATGTTTATCAAATTCAGGATTCTGATAAAGAAGAATATTTGTAGTTCAGGGTTGAAATGAGGGGTTCTTGGTACTCTCTGAGCTTAGTTGTTTTCTTGCTGACATTTCATTACCCAAATTACCTGACCTAACCAAATACACCAAGATTGAAACATTCAGAATGATTAATTTTATCAACTCTGCCTAACCACATATTTTCAATTCAATGGATAAATATTGTATATCAACAATTCAAAGGAACACCCATGAAATCATTGTTTTGAAGACTCATAACGAAGGCCATAATGCAACACCTGGAATTGATAGCACTCCCATGCATACAACTGAAAATATGGATCCGGTATGTAGATAACATCTTTGTCATAATAGAAAAGGAGCAAACACACATGAAACCATCAGTAACATATTAATTTAAAAGGAAAGAATAAAACAACAACATGCTATCCTTCCTGGATCCTCATCAGCAGAAACAGTGATGGCAAAATAGACACATAGGTCTATTGAAAAAAGCCACCAACTGCTTCACTACCACTACTAACAATCCAACCTCTCGCAAGAACAGCTGAGAAAGAACACTACTTAGATTAGTACAAATATACTATGCAACCCTGAGTATCAGAAAAAGGAAACTGATAATTTATACATCTTCCAACAAAATGGATATTCATGCAACTTCATCAATGTTCCTGGCCACTCAACCCAGTATAGCACAACCTACACAAGCTGTGAAAAAGATAACACAGCCATTCATCAAAAACATCTCAGAAACCATCAACAAACTATAACAACCATGAGGCATAACCATAACACACAAACCAACTAAAGCCATCCAAAACATCCTAAGTAAACCGAAAGAACCAGCATTCCCAGAAGAAAAAAAAACAGGATTCATTTACAACATACAATATAAGGACTGCAACAGCCACTTTGTAGAACAACAGGTAAAAACTAGCAGAGCATATCCATGAACACAAACTAGCAATCAGAAGACATGATGAAATCTCCTTAATGTCCACAACATACGGACAGACTAACCCACAATATCAACTGGGAAACTGTGAGCATCCTAGACCAAGTCAAGTCCAAAAACTCTAGAGAATCCCTGGAAGCATTGCACTCTGACAAATTAACCATCAACAGGCATAGACATAAACAATATCTACATACCATTCAAAAGAGACAATCAACAATTTGAAAAAGGGAATAGAAAATCTAGAATATATCCTCATGATTGATTAACACCCACATGAGCAGAGATTAATATCAAGATTAACAGTAGACTAACGATTAAGAAGCAAACAATATCCCAATCAGGGAACTGCCAAACAGCTAAGCCTAAACAGCCCAACCAAAGAATCACCAAAACCACTTTCAACCAACACTGACAGGGCAAGCCACTAAAATGTAAAATGAGAGCAAACTCCACTCCCTACTAACAGTGATGATATTACCTATTTAGGGTAATGAAACATCTGCAAGAAAATGGCAGTTGGACTTACCTGAACTGCATGTTTCGACGAGAAGGGTGGGAGGAGTAACCATTGGGTATTAACCTAATCTGATTGCCTATTGGAGATTGAGGAAATCTTTGGAAGCCACACCTCCTGCTGGTCCGGTGGCCACCCACTTTAACCGAACGTCTGAACGGCATCTGAAAGGAAGCAAAAAGAAACAGCCAATACCAATTCTTCCTAGCCATTGCTTGAACCTGGGCGTGCTCAGGCCCTGCTTCACGGCGTGGGGCACCTTAACAGGTGGGAAGTGACTCCTCCCACCCTTCTCGTCGAAACATGCAGTTCAGGTAAGTCCAACTGCCAGTTTCCGAAGAGAAGGTGTGGGAGGAGTAACCATTGGGACATACCAAAGTTAGTTGTCCTGGGAGGGAATGGATGGGCCTGAGCCCCCTTGCGAGTCTAGGATGCCCTGAAGGACCCTCCTGCTGAAGGCAGTGTCCGCCGAGGCGTAGGCATCCAATCTATAGTGTCTAATGAAGGGAGACGGGGAGGCCCAGGCGGCCGCTCGACAAATCTCTTCTAGGGGAGCCTGGGAAGACCAGGCGGCTGAGGTGGCAGCACTTCTAGTGGAGTGTGCTGTGATACCCTGTGGGACCTGAAGACCCCGAGCCTGATAGGCCTGAGAGATGGCCGCTCTGATCCATCTGCTGATGGTGGCCGAGGAGACCTTAGCCCCACGGGTGGAAGGCTGGAAGGACACGAAGAGGGCCTCTGATCGTCGAAAGGGAGCCGTGCGCTTCAGGTAGATGCGTAGGGCTCTTCTAACATCTAACTTATGCCAGGATTTCTCCCTCTCCCCGGAGGGATGGGGACAGAAATCCGGAAGGATGATCTCTAACCCTCTGTGGAAGGGGGAGTTGATCTTGGGCATGAAAGAAGGGTCGAGTTTGAGGACGACCCTGTTATCTAGAAAGGTGCAGAGGTCTGCTCTGCTGGAAAGGGCGTTGATCTCTGAGACCCTTCTGGCTGAAGTGATGGCTACCAGAAAAACGACCTTAAGGGTCAGAAGCTGCAGGGAAACCTCTTTCAGAGGCTCAAACGGAGCCTCCGTTAGAGCCTGGAGGACTGTGGGAAGATCCCAGGAGGGGAATCAATGGACCGCTGAGGGTTTCAAATTCACCGCCCCCTTGAGAAAACGCCTGAGAACTGGGTGTTGAGATAAGGGGGAGCGTTCACCCCCCCTAGGACTGTGGAAAGAGTGGAAACCTGACGCCTAAGGGTGCTGGTGGCGAGGCCCTTCTGGTGACCCTCCTGGAGGAAGTCCAGAACCTGAGGAACTGAGGCAGTCGTAGGACAGATGTCTTTACCCCGGCACCAGTCTGAGAAGGCCACCCACGAGGCATTGTAGATGCGGGTGGTGGATTGTCTCCGGGATGCCTCTACCACCTTGATGACCTCCTCGGAGAACTGAGCCTGTCTCAGTTGTTCCCGCTCAAGCGCCAGATGGTCAGATGGAGCCACTCCGGGTCTGGGTGCTCTAGGGATCCCTGGTGGAGCGCCACCTCCCCTGCTGGTATCCTCCAGGGAGGAGCTGTGGACAGGTCCACCAGATCTGCCAGCCAGGGGCGGCGTGGCCAAAAAGGAGCTACCATTATCAGATCTGCCCTCTCCGCTACCACCCTCCTCAGAACCCCAGGGATGAGGGGAAGGGGGGGAAAGGCGTAGAGAAGACCTGGTGGCCAGCTGCAGCGTAGGGCGTCCGTGTCCATGGCTCCCGGGGTTGGGAAGCTCGAGACGAACTTCGGTAGCTGGGCATTGTGCGGCGTCGCAAACAGGTCCACCGTCGGATGGCCGAACCTCTCGCAGATCCTGTGGAAGATCGAGGGATGGAGCTGCCACTCTCCGTTGTCGATCGTTTCTCTGCTTAGCCAGTCTGCTTGATGGTTCTCTGTTCCGGAGATGTGCTCCGCTTTGATGGACGCCAGGTGTCTCTCCGCCCAGTGACCCAGACGCAGCGCCTCGTCGCGGAGAGCCTTGGAGTGGGTGCCTCCTTGTCTGTTCACGTGTGCCTTGGCCGCTACGTTGTCTGTCAGGACTAGGATGTGTTGACCTCTGACCATGTCCTTGAAGTGTCGGAGGGCAAGGTGGATGGCCCTGAGCTCCAACCAGTCGATGTTGTGCCTTAGATCTGTTGGAGTCCACCGACCTTGGGCGATCTGGTTCTCCAGGTGGGCCTCCCAGCTGAAGAGGCTTGCGTCGGTGGTGAGCGTCATCCTTGGTGGATCTCTGAAGAGGCAGCCTCTGTTCAGAGCTGGGGACAGCCACCAGCGGAAGGATAGCAGCACCTGGGGTAATACTCGGATCTTGAAGGTCGCGTCGCTTGTCCCGGCCTTCTGATGTGGTAGCAGGAACCACTGGAGCTCCCTGGCGTGCAGTCGGGCCCAAGGGATGATCCCTATGCACGAGATGAACTTTCCCAGGATCCTGGAAAGAAGAACTACAGGGACAGAGCGTGACTTGCGAACCTCATGAATCATCTTAACGATGCTGTCTTTATGATCCTGAGAGAGGAACATCTCCCCCGCTACAGAGTCGATAATGGACCCTAGGTGAAGCAGCCTGGTGGAGGGCACGAGGTGGCTTTTCTCCAGGTTAATGGAGAACCACAGGGATCTGAGAGTGTCGACGGTAGTATTCAGATCCCTTGCAGCTGAGGCAGAGGACCTGGCCAGGATGAGTATGTCGTCAAGGTAGCAAAATAAACGGACAGGGAGGGAATGCAGGTGACCAGCAGCTGCAGCTAGCACCTTGGTGAAAGTCCTGGGAACTGAGGCCAACCCAAAGGGCAGGGCTCTGTATTGGAAATGGTTCCCCTCATGGGAGAACCTCAGAAATTTACGGTGTTCCGGGGCGATCCTGATATGCAGGTATGCCTCTGTAAGGTCGATGGAGGCAAGGAAGTCGCCCGGCCGGATGCCCTCCAGGATGGATCTTAGAGAAGCCATTTTAAATTTACGGTATACCACCCTGGAGTTGAGTAACTTAAGGTCCAGGATGGCTCTCCAACCCCCCGAGCTTTTGGGCACTAGGAAGAGGTTTGAATAAAATCCTGACCCCTTTTTCCCGCTCTGGGAACCTCTCAATGGCCCTGATGTCAAGGAGATGTTTAATGGCCTTGGCCTTAAGAGCCCTCTTGTTTGGGTCTGAGGAGGAGGAGAAGGTGCGGAACCTACTGGGAGGAAGGGAGTGGAACTCCAGGCGAAGCCCGAGCCTTACCGTCTGGAGAACCCACTCATCCGATGTGATACGCTCCCAGGCATCCGCAAACATGGAGAGGCGACTGCCGATGGGGTGATCCGGGGGTGGATCACTTGAATCTGTGGAAGGGGCGACCGCCTCCTCCACGAAAGGGCCGCTTCCCCTGGTGTTGGCCCCTGAATCTGTTCTGAAATTGTCTATCCCCCTGCCTCTGAAATCTGGGGTTTTGGTACCTCTGGCCTTGGCTGTCTCCTTCAGGTGGTCTGTAGGAGGTCCTCCTAGGGTACGGTGCATGGCGGAAATCCGACCGCTTGTTCGTTGACGGGAGGATCTTCCGCTTGTTTTTATCCTCCACAAGGAGAGGATCCAGTGCCGTCCCGAATAACTTGTCCCCGGTGTAGTCCGCGCTGGTTAGGTGCCACTTCATTCGGGATTCCGCCTGCCAGTGACGTAGCCAGAGTAGTCGCCTAGAAGCAACTGAAGAAGACATAGCATGCGACGCATACTTTACCGCGTCCAAGGTGGCGTCCGCCAAGAACTGCGTTGCCGCAAGCATCTTGGAGATGTCCTGCAGGAGTCGCACTTCAGAGGCTGGGGTCCTATCCCTCAGTTGCTCCAGCCACAGGACCGTGGACCTATTAAAAAAGGAGGCAGAGGCGGCCGCTCTGATAGCCCAGGTGATGGCCTGGAACGTCTTGCGCAGAACAATGTCTGCTCTCTTATCCTCAGGCTTGAGGCAGTTAGCGGTGTCTCCTGCTACGACCGTTGAGGAAGATGCCAAGGTTGCCACCGGGTTATCCACTTCAGGAATCTGCAAGGCTTGGGCAAAGGCTTGGTTAAGATTATAAAACTTTCTTTCATTCCCCCCTGGGGTTGGAAAGGACCCTGGCTTTACCCACTGAGATTTGAGCACCTCCATAAACATATCTGGGGTGGGGATTTCCTCCTTAGCTATGGGGGGCCTATGGAAGGGCCCCTTCTTCCTCTTGCTTTTGCCCTTGCCCGAGGACTCAGCTGCGGGTTGGGGATCTGGGGGTGGGTCCAGATCAGCTGTGGCTACTGCCTTGCGTAAAAGGGAGCTGAATAAGGAGGGGGGGAAAGGCCCACTACGGTGGAATCCTCCTCCGCTTGGGGGTCTTCATACTCCGAAAACCCCACATCCTTTAGTTCTCCTTCCTCGAGGTCGGATGCCTCACTAGACGTGGATGGGGAGGGAGACCTGGCTTCCCTTGCAGCCGAGGTGCTAGGGCGATCGCTCAGCCCCCTGGGAGGTTCCTGGGAGGCCCTGCTCCTGGGAGCCTGTGGCTGTTGAGTTAAGCTAGAAGCCATAACCTGGGCCAGAGCTCTGGCAAACATGTCCTGAAAGCTGCTGGTTAGATCAGGCAGCGCAGGTTGAAGCTCTGGTGGTTGGGAATATTCCCTGGGTTCAGGGGATAGAGGTGCTAGGCGAGGCCGGGCTGGGCTGGCTGCTCTGCGGCCAAAAGGATCCGCTCTCGAATCCAATAAGGGAGCAGGGGAGAGACGAGGAGAAAGAGAGCTGTGCCTTCTCAGAGATCCCCCTGGAGAGGCTGGGGATGGTGATCTGTGTGTAGCCTGGGCAGAGGCCCTGCGTGGGGAGTGTGATCTGGGGGGAGAAGGGCTGATGGTGGCCCTGTACTCCCTGGCCGAGGCCCTGGTTGCTCTGGCCTCCTTCCTGGGGGATGGATTCTTGGGGGCCCTGGCTTTGTCCCTCCTAGATGGTGATCTGCCTCTGGAAGCAGGGGGACTCGCTCTGGAGGGCCCCTCCTCTGGATCCGCACCCCCCGGGGCTCTGGGCCTAGAGTTTTTGCTCCTAGTCGCCTCCGCCATTACTCACGGTTCGTTGCTCACCCACGTGCTCCTTCTGCAGCCGGCTGTAAATAAATTCCCTTCCTAGGAATAGGATCTGCCACTCTCTAATCGATTGCAGGCTCTGCTGCCGGCAGGCAAGGCCCTGAATTCTCCCCCCGGATCACCGGCGGGGCAGAGCAGAAAGGAAGCCTCTTCCGGCTTCCTACGGCCTCGTGAGCGCTTTTGGCATCGGAACGCTGTTTACGCGCTCCCACGTGCTCCCAAGATGGCGACGATTCAAAATGGCGACTGCTGGTGCCGTCTGGAGTCTCCTTCCTCTGCTGGAACCCTCTTCGCAATCCTGGAAGGGTTCTGGGTTCTCCGGCTTCCCTGGACTCCTCCGATCGTCGCCTGGAAGTTTTTCTGTGGTCCTGGGCCTTCCTGGGGCTTCCATCCCCTTTGGAAAAATCGGGTGGCCCTGCAGGACTTTGAGCACGCGCGCTGGCAAGCCGAGGCTTGAATGAGCGGTGTGGAGCACAGCAGAAGGCAGGTGAGGTTGCTTTAAGTTGAAATTCCTTGCTGAGGCTTTGTTGAGAGTAAAAAAACTCCTGAATCTCGGATAGAAAGGAGAGCAGGAAAAAACACTCCGATCAGGCCGAAGATTGAGGTTAAAGTGGGTGGCCACCGGACCAGCAGGAGGTGTGGCTTCCAAAGATTTCCTCAATCTCCAATAGGCAATCAGATTAGGTTAATACCCAATGGTTACTCCTCCCACACCTTCTCTTCGGAAACCAACCAAGTTCAGATAATGCCAAGGACCCTTCAAATTCAAGATTTTATATATAATATAACATAGTATAAACTAAAGTATTATAAAGTTAAACTCAGGCAATTTTAAGTTTGATTTGGGTGTTTGGTTGAACTTTTCACCTACTTATTCGGCAATTCATAAGTTTGTTAAAACTCTGAAGTATGAAAATGGAGTCATCTTGGAATTCCTGGTTTATTGCAAAGACAACTGTCACTCCCAGATGAATTTCTAGATAAGAAATGAAGCTGTATATATTTATATATTGATTATTTAATTAGGACTATCTTTCTTTGCCAATTTCTGGCAAATAGATGGGAAAAAAGGGAGATAGTGACAGATTTTATTTTTCTGGGCTCCAAGATCACCACAGATGGGGACTGCAGCCAAGAAATTAAAAGACGCTTGCTCCTGGGGAGGAAAGCTATGGCAAATCTAGACAGCATACTAAAAAACAGAGACATCACCCTGCCAAAAGTGTCTATAGTCTGAATGGAGTCACCGAAGCAGTCACTGTACAGTTATAGAGACTAACTTGATTCTGAATTTAACAACGGCAGCAAGATTGTTGGTGGCGTAGTACTGGAAGAAGGAAGAATTCAAGAATGTATGTTAAAAGTAACAAACTTAGCAGAGATGGCTAAAATAGCAGCATACCTCAAGGACCATTCAGATGAGAAATACAAGCTGGAATGGAGAAGATGGATTGACTATATTCAAAATAAATATGGGACTAAGAAATTTCAGTTAGCTTATGAATGAATGAACAAGGAATGTTACAATTTATCTAAAGTTAACTTTACAAAAGGGTAGTTAAAGTAGAAGCGAGGGATGATGCTAAAGTTAGTTTAACATTTGTTAAATGTTTATACCCTGTATTTGCTCAGGGAGGTTGGGGGGAGGGGGGAGGGGATGTAGGATTGGGGGGGAGGGAGGGAAGGGGAAAGGTATATAATTGTAAAACTTATTAAAACTTTTAATAAAAAAAGTGTGTATAGTCAAGGCTATGGTTGTACTGTATGGCTGTGAAGGTTGGACCATAAGAAAGGCTGAACACCAAAGAATTGAGGCCTTTGAACTATGGTGCCGGAGAAGACTCCTGCAAGTCTCTTGGACTGCAAGATGATCTAACCAGCCTGCCCTATTGGAGATCAACCCTGACTGCTCTTTAGAAGGCCAGATCCCACAGATGAAACTCAGATAATTTGGCCACCTAATGAGAAGGAAGGACTCACTGGAGAAGAGCCTAATGCTGGGAAAGATTGAGGGCAAAAGAAGAATGGGATGACAGAGAATGAGGTGGCTGAATGGAGTCACCGAAGCAGTAGGCATGAGCTTAAATGGACTTCAGAGAATGGTAGAGGACAGAAGGGCCTGGAGGAACATTGTCCATGGGGTTGCAATGGGTTGGATACAACTTTACAACTATCAACAACAATCTTTGTTAGGTTTTAACTATCATTCTGCTCATCCTTTATTATAGGTCATCCACTTTTGCAATAAAAGTTATTTTTAGTCATCATTTTGTTCATCATTTAAATCCTAGCTCTGAGAGGCCAATTCTTGTTTAAGAAATTATCTAACTCTTTGTTTCCAGTAGATGAGAATGGTGATCCATAGATGGAACTCACTACCTGGAGTGTCATTTGTTTTTATGTACACGAACACGAATGAGAACAAAAATAGCTACAACTTTTATCATTTGTCTGCCATCAGTGATCATTAAGACAAGGGCTCATGATGTGGTAGGCATCAGAATATGTGCAAGAGGATATTCCCTGCAGGAGCTGCAACCTCCAACAACACTACTATCAGTTGAGAAAAAGAATATCTTTTAAATGAATTGAATATCTTTTTAATGAATTTATTAAGAATTGGAAAGTAAATGTTTGAATGATGCAGTCATTAGAATGTACCCTGTATTTAGTCTACATAGCCTCTGTCAGCTACCCTTTTTTCCTGGCTACTTTATTCCTGCAGTACTTTTTTAAATAAAATATATGTTTTGATCTAGATATCATGCTTTGCAAAGATATGTTGAATTATTAAGCTGAAAATCTAATTTCCTTTTATCTACTTCAGTGTCTTTGTCACAGCCCTGTACTTTAAAGCTTCTCTTATCATAAAAGCATTTACTTTCTACTTCTGTTTTGACTGTAAATAAAGTAAAAGCAAAGCATCATAAAACATTTTATTTTCTTTGAGTTTCCTTTTAATTTTTTATTAAAACTGTGTCATTTTTTTCAAATGTCCAAATATGTATTGTTTTGATTGATATTAATGCCTGCAAAACTTTCTTTTGAAGCATTCATTTCATTCATTCTATCAAATTTTAATTGACTGATTTTCAGCTTTTGAAATTCTTCTCACAAAAATTTTGGTTTGTTAAGAAAACTTACATTGAAGACAATTCCGTGGAAAAAAATTAGTCTACCTTTCCCTTTTGTTAAGAGAAGATCAAGAATTCCTTGAAACGTTGCAAGATCTTTTCCAGTGGTTAATGTTGTTGGATAGTTTTCCTTCTTTCTTATTGTTTTAAAATATTCCTGAAGTTAGCTGGCTTCATAACTTTGTTTCAACAGGGAGTACAGATCAGTAAGAAATAGTAGGAGACTGAAGTTGTATTTTTGATCTGTTATCTAAACAGCATAACTCACCAGTACTATTTCCATGCTATGCTTAGATTTGTAGTTTATATTCATAGGTTTTGGAATTGTCCACATTTTATGTTATTTCACTCTAACACTTGGCTTCAATTGTTTCTGTTCATAAAATAGAGAGTAGAACCTGCTGCCTTTTTCAGGACTGTGGTTTGTTTTTGAGGTTCAATCAATTTATTACATCTATTGGCTTTCCTTATATGAATCACAGGAAGCTGCTTTTGTACTGAGAGATTACTGATTCATTCGGCTTACTATAGTCATCACTTTTAACAGTGACTTAATGTTCAGGATTTCTGCCAAAGTTTTTCCAGCCCTAGATGGTATCAGAAATCATCTCTGTTCAAAGTATCCAATAACTCATTTGTAGAGCATAGGTGGTACGTACAAAAGTAAAAAAGTGAAATAAAATCTCTCTATATCCTTGGTGTGATACATCAAGAGACTTTATATCTGTAGAAAGCATAGAGGGTGGCTTTAATGGAGGAACGTAAGATCCAGTATCTAGGAAACGAACAGATAAACATAGCATAAGCCCATAAAAAGAGAAGCGTTTACAAAAAATATTTCTTTTTTCTCAAAAAGATAAAAGTGGGAGAGGGGACTTGCAAGATCCTATTATTATAGCCTTTCTAATGAAAGCAATTTTAGATCTTTGGGGTGCCTGTTTTTTGGTCTAGTATACCTTGAGGGCTGAAATGGCAATGGAAAAGAGTCAATCAGGTTTTTTTGGTCTAGTTTAAAATAAGGATATTACCGTAGGTTCTGGGATTGATTTTTTTCTTTCTTTCACCAGGAGCAGGATAGGAATAGCCTGTTTTCCCTTTTCTTTATGCATCTTAGCATGTGTTGTTCTGTCCTGGACTTTTCAGGATTAATATCCAGAAATCTTGTGCTTTCAGTGATATTTAACATTGTCCTTGGACTAGAACCTCTGCCTGAAAATTTTGTCTTTGCTTTCCATGGCCTATTTGGCTATCAGAAGAGAATAGATTTTCAGAGCTGTTAGCTATTATTGGAAACTGATACCTATTTATGGATGCAAGACCTTTACAAACTAGTCTTTAATTATTGGCTTAACCTTAATAAATGCCCATATAGTACCTTCTTAGGAAGTGCTTACCCGAGCAACTCCAAGTTTCTACAAAAGTCACTTCTGGCATCTGCTTATGATGCTGTTGCTGCAAAAAAAATGGATCTGTCTGATACTTACTTTACACATTTAAAATGAAATTAATGTTTATGTAAATTGTCACAAATTGAAGTCAGTCAATTCCAATATTTAGAGGAGGCCTGATGAGAGTTACTTCTCCTTATAAGGTTTGTGAAATGTGTGTGTCCTGTAAGATGGACCAGACCAGGAAAAAGCTGAACAAAAAGACTAGAACTATACTTTATTGAGACAAACTATAGAAACAGAAGGGAAATGGTGGCTCAGTGGCTAAGACACTGAGCTTGTAATCAGAAAGGTCAGCAGTTCAGCAGTTCGAATCCCTAGCACCGCGTAATGGAGTGAGCTCCTATTACTTGTCCCAGCTTCTACCAACCTAGCAGTTTGAAAGTAGAAAAATAGGGACCACCTTGGTGGAAAGGTAACAATGCTCTGTGCGCCTTCAGCGTTTAGTCATGCTGGCCACATGATCATGGAGATGTCTTCAGACAGCGCTGGCTCATTAGCTTCAAAATGGAGATGAGCACCGTCCCATAGATTTGGGAATGACTAGCACGTATATGCGAGGGAAACCTTTACGTTTACCTTTATAGTAATGTAACTGTAGGAGTTCGAAGGATAGATGAGACGTGAGGCAGCTAAGGTGAGTTGAACAGCTATTTATTGTAACACCAACAGATAACTGTTGTGGCCCGGCAGGAGCCGGTGGAGCTGCCACCAGACTCCGACAGCGAGGGGTCATGAATCGGCCCTGGAGGAGGTGGAGGACCCTGGACAGGGTGCCGATTCCGAGCAGGGCGAGGAGAAACTGGTTGGCCACAAGATGGCAGCGGAGCCTTGGATCAGAGGGAGTGTTCAGGAAAACACTTGTGAGTTGTTTCGGGATGCACGCCATTGAAGGGCTACTCGGCGGCAAGAACAACTGTGTAATTACAGGAGATGATTGTGCTTAGCTGATGCTGATTAAGATCCCCTCCTGATTATAAAAGACACTGTTTGTGCCATGCCCTTTTGCAGAAGTCAACGTTCATGATTCAGAGAAACCAACTTGGAGAAGTGGTTTGCTCTGAGAGCTTGTTTGCATTGCCTAGGTTGGTAGTAATTGCTGCCAGATTGCTGCTCTTTGTTTATTTTGGACTTGCAGCCAACGAGAGTCTAGACTGATTAAAAGTATTCTTATTTACATTTGCTTTTGGCTTTCATTCCTGGATGGAGGAGGGGGATCAGAACAGATAACTATGTACAGATAGGATTCAGCACCTCGCCCTGCCTGACAGCTATTTATACGGGACTTGTTGAGGACTTTAGGACCAGTCACAAGTTGAGGACTTATCACTCCTTCCCCCCTAGCCAGGGCTCATGCATGAAGGTTGTGCATGCATAATCACTTAAGTTGGTGGGCCAGCAGTTCCAGCAGCAGTGGTGATGGGGTAAGAGATCCCTGTAGAAGCTCCTCCCTGAAGGGAGTGTAGCTGCAGGTGACGTCATATGGGCTTACCCCGAAGGTGGATTCAGTGGCACAGTAAGGTGGGGCGAGGGGGCATGTCTGATGGAGGTGGACCAGAGTGTGGCTGCCGGTAGGCGATGGCTGGGTAGGCGAGGCCTGATTGGGTGAAGGCGTCAAATTGGGGAAACCCAGGAGGAGCGATGACAGATGGAACTGGAACTTGGAGCGGCTGCCGGCAGGTGGTAGCAGGGCAGGGGAGTCCTGACTGGGGGAAGGCCTCAAATGGAGCTGCATTCGAAGGGAGAATTGCGGCCGTGGCGGTACTGAGGCCAGGTGCTGGGCGATGGCAGCTGGGCTCAACGGGCCAGATTGAGTGCAGGCCTCGGGTGGCAGGCAGCGCCTCAATTGATCCACATGGTGCCTCTACTCGGTGCCATTTGGGAGGGTGACCCTGTAAGAGCGGGGACCAGTTACTGTAGTGATGGTGGCAGGCACCCACTTTGGATCCCAGAAAAGCTCCTAGCCCAGACAAGGTCCCCATCCCTGAAAACGCGCCCCCCCCAGGTTGCCAGGCTGTTCCCTGAAGTAGAGTGTATGCAGCTTATCCAGGGTAGTCTGCAGGCGCCGGCCCATCAGCATCTCGGCAAGGCTCTTGTGAGAGATAGGGCAAGGGGTGGAGTGCTGACCCAGAAGGTAAGCGGCCACCCTTGCCAGCCAGTCGCCCCGATCCATCCTGCCCAATGCTTTTTGGCCGAGCAGACAGCTCGTTCCACCCAGTCATTGCCAGATGGATGGTAAGGGGCGGTGGGTGCATGGCGGATGCCTTGTGCAGACAGGAACTCCTAGAAAGTTGTGGATGGAAACTATGGCCCATTCGTGGACACGACAATGTCCGGCAAACTGTGGGTGGTGAAGAGGTGCAGCAAAGCCTGCAAGGTGCTTTCCATGGTGGTGGACGACATGAGGATGAGTTCCACCCAGTGGGAGTATGCATCCACGACTATCAGGAACATCTGGCTGTGAAAGGGACCCGCAAAATCCAGGTGGAGTCTTGACCAGGGCCCCCTACGCACCTCCCAGTCTTGGGGTAGCACCGCGGGTGGTGCGGTACAGCTGGCATGGGGAACACTGGGCCACCCACGCTGCTATCTCATCATCCATGTGGGGCCACCAGACATAGCTCTGAGCTAACGCCTTCATGTGGGCTATGCCCGGGTGGTCCACATGGAGGCGGGTAAGCACCTGGTGGTGGAGGGGAGGGGGAAATGATGACTCTATCCCCTCAAAGCATCCCCCCTGCTGTGGATGGACAGTTCCAAGTGGCAGGTCTTGAAGGGGCACAACTCCTCTGAGACCCTGCCCATAGGCCAGCGCCTCAAAACCTATACCACAACCTGGGAAAGGATAGGGTTGGCTTTGGTGTGGTCTGCCATGTCTGAGGCTGTCAGTGGAAGGTCAAGGGAAGCTATGGACAGAATCGACAAGTAAGGCACCGGCTGCGGGTCAGCAACAGGGAGGGGGCAGTGGCTGAGGGCATCAACATGCCCCAGCTGCTTGCCTGGACAGTACCTCAGCATATAAGAATACACTGCCAGGAACTCTGTCCAGCGGGTCATCCGAGGAGAGAAAATGGGAGGGATAGGACGGTCACTGGCCAGAAGTCCAAGGATAAGTTTGTGGTCAGGGAAAAGGGTGAAATGCCGTCCATATAGGTAGTCATGGAACTTTTTAATCCTGGACATGGCAGCCAGAGCCTCCTTGTCGATCTGGCTATAGTTCCTCTCAGCCGGAGAGAGTGTCAGGGAATAAAAAGCTATGGGGGCTTCAGAGCCATTGGGAAGGACATGGCTCAGGACAGCCCCCAGACCAACAGGGGAGGCATCACATGCCAGCAGCAGTGGCAGCTTGTCACTATATTGCACTAAGACAGCTGCTGACATAAGCATAGCTTTGACAGCCACGAACACATGTGCTTCATGGCTGCCCCAGCACCAGCCCGTGGATAGGTCGAGCAACCAATGCAGTGGCTCGGCTAGTGATGCCTTATGAGGCAAAAATGGTGCATAGAAGTTTAAAAGGCTGAGGAATGCTTGTAGCTCTGCCTTAGAGGCGGGCGTTGGGGCGTTCCTGATGGCAGCAACTTTGGAAGGGGTAGGGTGGATGCCCTGGGCATCTATCAAGATGCATTTCAAGAGCATTTGCTGCACTTTAGTTTTAAACCCGCACCCCTGAAACACTCGAGGACCTTCCTCAACACTTCGATGAGTCCTGAGCAGCTGTGTGCAGCAATCAGGACATCATCAAAGTATGGAACCATGCCAGGGAGCCTATGGAACAATCGCTCCATGAGGCTCTGGAAGTTCCCCGTGGCAACTGAAACACCGAGTTGAAGGTGGCGGCAATGGAAAGCACCACTGTGGGTGATGATGGTCTGGGCTGCCGTGGCCTCATCATCCACCGGGAGCTGCTGGTAGGCCTGCACCATATCCAGTTTGGCAAAGATGAAGCCCTGCCCCAAGGAATGGAGCAGGTGCTGCACCACAGGGACTGGATAGGGGTTTGCCTGGAGGCCGAGGTTGATGGTCAACTTATAGTTGGTGCAGATACTGATAGACCCATCGGCCTTGACTGGGACCACTATGGGGGTCTCCCATTTGGAGTGGTCGATGGGCTCCAGGACGCCATGCGCCAACAATTTGTCCAGTTCCACATCAACTTTCGGCCTCAAGGCAAAGGGCACCCTGCGAGCCTTCAGCTAATTGGGGCAACCTGGGGGTCTAAATTCAGGGAGATAGGGGTCCCCTTGTATTCCCCCAGCTTACCATCGAAGACATCAGAGAACTCCACAATGACGACTTCAATGCTAGGGGAGACTGCCACCGTCTGATGCACCCACACAACTGACAGGCCCAGCGAGGGGAACCAATCAAGCCCCAATAGGGCTGGTAGCAGCTTCTCCATGAGTAGAACAGGAAGGCTGCCGTGGAACCCACCCATAATCTACCCTCACAGCATGACAGGGTGGGAATTTGAGTCCCCTGGTGGTCCTTCAGGGTAGTGTCTGGTTGTGACAACTGGTCACAGGTGACGTTGGGACATAACTGCGAGAAGGTGGCCCAAGACAGGAGGGAACGGGAGGAGCCAGAGTCAACTTCCATGGTGCAGGGCGATCCCTCCAGCAGCAGGGACACAACAATTTTCTTAGAGTCGCCCTTCGGCCTGCTGACCGACTCTGCAGGGGTGTTCGGAAGGGCCCGGTTGACAGAGAAGCAGTTGTCTTTCCTCCGCTGCTGGCGGCAGGGCTGCTGGCGGCACGGCTGCGCCTACTGGCTATAGAACTGCAGTTGGTGTCCGGTTGCAAGGGAAGCGGCAATGTAGCCCGGCACACCTGAGCCAGGTGACTCTTCTTGTTGCACCTTCGGCAAATGGCTGCCTTGAAGGGGCATGTGGAGTGAGCAGGGTTGCCCCCACAACCGAGGCAAGCAGTGGAGACTGAGTGGCTAGGCTGCTGCGGTGGTAGGTGTCTGGGCGCTGCTCTCAGATGGTCCACTTGGTCCTCTTTGAGCTTGTCGAGGGGCACGAGCTCATCGATGAGGCAGGTTCCATGGGGCAGTGGAGGCAGTAGCTGGATGTGATGCATCTCAGCTGTGGACTGTTCAGCTAGTTCAGTGGCTCTCGCCTCCTCCACCGCCTGCTGCAATGTTATCTCAGCCCTCGCCAAACAGAAGTCTCGCATCCCGCACATGAACTACTCCACAAGTGAGTCGTCGAGGTCGACGAACTCGCACTGGATCGCCACCATCCGGAGAGACTGTAAGAACTGGCTTACAGTCTTGGACTCTTTTGGACACATAGACGGAACGCATAGCAGCAGGTGATCCTTGAAGGTGTGGGAGCATAATGATTTCTCAGCTTCGATATGAGGGTGTCCCAGCTGAGCTCATATACGGCCTGAGGTGAAGCGAGAGCCCTGGCTGTATTGAACATTTCCGGACCACAGGAGCTCAAAAAGAAACTGCACTTGCGGTCCACATGTTTAGGTTTAGGTTTAGGTTTATTAGATTTATATGCTGCTCTTCTCCCAAGGACTCAGGGAGGCATACAACATTAAAAGAAACACATAATACAAAAGTTAAAAAAAATTAAATAGAATATCCCAAACAAACCCAATTACATAATAATGTGTTTTTTTAAAAAAAACAAATTAAAATTAACAATGATCAATAATTTATTTTATTCTTTTCAGGCCAGGCTGGCTTGCCGGAAAAGCCAACATTTTAGGGCGCATCGGAAGGACGGGAGGTCGGGGATTATACGAAGCTCCGGGGGCAGCTCATTCCAGAGGGAAGGTGCTCCCACAGAGAAGGCTCTCCCCCTGGGGTCGCTAGCTGACACTGTCTGGTCGATGGCACCCTGAGGAGGCCAACTCTATGGGATCGCACTGGACAGTGGGAGGCTACCGGTGGCAGTAGGTTTTCTCGCAGGTATCCTGGCCTAAGGTCATAAAGGTCATAATTAGTACCTTGAATCGCACCCGGAAGACAACCAGCAACCAGTGCAGACCGCCTAAAAGGGGTGTAACATGAGAGCCCCTAGGTGCCCCCATAATAACCCCTGCAGCCACATTCTGGACCAGCTGAAGCCTCCGGGTGCTATTCAAGCCCCATGTAGAGAGAGTTACAGTAGTCCAGGCGAGTCACAGGCAGGTTGTGGTTGTTGTTGGCGATTAAAAAATATTCAAAATGCTCCAGGAACCCAGCCCAAGACTCGCCGGCAGTACCGAACGGAGCGAAGGGTGGAAGCGAAGCCATGACCGAGTGTGAGGACTGAGTGTGAGGTAATCGCCGTTCTCTTCAGAAACAGGGGAAAAAACTTAACTCCCTTGTTCTTTATCTTTTCTAGCGCTGTTCAGGCAGGCACCTTCAGCATCCCATCCTCATCGCCAGTGTAGGAGTTTGAAGGATAGGTGAGACGTGAGGCGGTTGAGGTTAGTTGAACAGCTATTTATTGTAACACCAATAGATAACTATGTACAGATAGGATTCAGCACCTCACCCTGCTTGACAGCTATTTATACGGGAGCTGTCAAGCAAAGTGGCCAATGGGAGTGCCTTTGGCAGCCCACGCTCAGCCAGCCGCGTCTTAGCTAATCAGGCATGGCTAGGCAGTTGCCGGCTGCCAGTCATAAGTCGAGGACTTGCGGCCTGTTGTAAGTTGAGGACTTTAGGACTGGTCACAAGTCAAGGACTTAGCAATAACTCTTTGTGTTCTAGTGTCTTCTTATACCTCATGGAGGCTGAGAGGAATTAACCTGGGTCTTTTGCTAATACTATCTCCATTTTGAGACTGAAGAATACTTCTGCCTAATATCTGAATATTCTGAATATTTCCATGGTTCTTTAAAATGTGAGATGATGGGCCTTGTTTGAAATAGGTCCATATTATGGCATACATTACCCTCTTCAAAGAGTCAGAAGTTATTTTCATTACTTGTTCTGAGATATATCAAGAAAACCTTCCTTTTTCAAGGGCCCTTCAGTGCCAACCACTCGGTGCATGGAGTTCTTCTGTAAGTGAATAATTGTGTTATACTTTTTGATTATTAGTTTGTATATAAACCTGTATTTTACAAATACAATAAATAAACAAATACTCATATTCAGGATATCTGTTTAATATGGAACATTTTTCCCAGTTTTGAGCAATAAATACTTTAGCAGGGTTTAAGGTTCCAAAATTCTGATTAGTTCAAGAACTCTACTTAAGGAAAATGAATAAATTTGACCTAAGCAGGGGAATAATACTAGGAAGTTTTGATTAATATCATTGGCAGATTTTTTTGGGGAAAAAAATGAGAATAGTTCCATAGAGGGTCTGATAGCCACACAGAAGACCTTCACTGTTATTTTACTACCCCCTATCTCAGAATAACTGGGATAAAAGTATTGAAAACTTTGCTCAATTACAGGATTAACAGAAAGACTAAAAAAGGATTTACTTTATGATTTAAAGGTTGCTGGATTAATCTCCAGTTTTATACTAGAGTTATTGTAACAATCGGAAAATAATGCTGAAATGGTGATACCCTGGCTGTTGTTTTTTTTAAAGAAAGAATAAAGCAGCTTACAATTTACAACAATAAACAGTTTGCACAATTGATTTAATAGTTGCACATCTAAATAGACTATTGATTATTGTTTTATGGTAGGATTTATATAATTAAGTTTGAATATCCTAGGGATATTTGGAATCTTATATTGGAAAATAGGGGTTTATCATGTGGTGAATACTGTATAAATATATTTTAAACTTTAAATATGATTGTAAACATGGGTATTTTTCATTATTTCATTTTAATGTCAAATGAATTCCCTCCGTCCCTTTCTCTCTCCCCCCCATTCTTTTGCCCCCCCCCCCCCTTTCTCTCTTTTTATCTTTATAATCTTTGGGTTGCTCCATTTGTTTTACAAATACAATTTTGGCCATTCTATTGTCACCAGGCCATGTCCCTGGATTCCAGGAAACTATTTTAGTTGCATTCATTCATGGTGACTGTTTCAGATGTAGCATTAGAGGTAATATTTTAACACTGTCAGTTGCAAGGGAAACTTTTCCATTAAAGAAAAGGCAGTTGTGTTTTATACGCTTAGCAATTTCTGTAGTTACCCATCTATTAATTTGCTCCAAGAAGCCCACACAACATAAAAATAGAAACCAATATTAGACTACATAATTAAAATGCAGTAATTACAATACAAAGTGTCTCTGCAGAACCAACAACTGACCAATCTTTCAAGGGTTTTAAAGCTTTTAAGGGGTTCAGGCTATTCCAGGCAATTCTGCAAGGGACAGTGAAAACAACATCCTGAAGGAAGCAGAAACAAGCCACTTTCATTGTTGACTTCAAGTAAATGACATAGTTGTGTCCAAGAACTCTTCAAGCTTGAGTCTGATTTGAAGGAGAATTTCCTTTCAACAAAAAGAGTAACACAAAACATTTTTTTTAAAAGAGGATTTTTAATGATAGCATTCTCCCTTCCTCAAGTGGGCAATTTAGATTATTAGAAGCACACAACTGTTACTGCAAATCTATTATTTCAAAATAAAAATTGTGAAGACTTCAAAAAGACCATTAAAAATATACCACACGAGTCACCATGGCTAAGATATTCATCAGTCAGGATAATACAATTTGTATCATTTGACAGGAACACATGAAGCACCATTATTGAATCTAACCTTTAGGTTCAAAGATTATTGCACATAAACATTTAATATGATGCATAAGCTATATCGTTTGGAGCTTGATTTAAAATTCAACTGAGTACTACTTCTTAGGGAAGGTTAGTATATTTTATAAGACCTTGTGTTGTTGTTTTTTAAAAAAACTGGACCTGAAGATTTTCCAGGCATTATTGCTGTTGACTTCAAATGTGCATAAAAATAACTGTAAAGTTGTATTTAACTGTCTCTCTGCATGTTTCCTCTTAGCCATATTTTGGAGATAGTATATAAGCAGTTTGGATTTTCCAACTTTATTGTATTTCACAAAAACAGGTGGAGATGTCTCATCTCTGTTTTGTTTCTAGACATCAGCAATTATAAGTCTTGTTTTCTCAAATATGATGGTCTAGTTCCTAATGAATGGTCATGTACCTGAAAATTATGAGCCTGTAGTCCAAAGTACTATATCTGTAGTTCAGGAAAGCATATTGTATCCATTGGGATTCTTCAGTTCTGTTCCAGTGCAGTTAAGACAATATGGCCCAAAGTGATTATGGCTTTGTCATTAGAATTGCAGAGCAGGAGAACTTTGCTTAAGTATAGAAAGTGTCATAATTCAAGTTTCACATGGTTGCCCTGGAACTGGGCAGACTTCCCTTAGTGCTAATCATAATTGTTGTGTTTCCTACGCTCATAGGGGGGGGGGGGAAGCTTCTCTCTTCCACAATGCCTTGGTTTAATGCAAAGCAATAACCCAGCTGCTAACACAAATGCTACTATAGCGAAACAAGCTAAATAAAACAAGAAAAACCGTTAGGAACAAAAGGAAGTAGTTACACATGGCTAATGGTGATTCCCACTCTTTAGAAAATGAGACCATTTATCTTATCCATGGATAAATTAGATGATTTTCCTATTACTATTAATTTAGGTGCCTTTTAGCAGACTGCAGAAATTGAGAAAAAAAATCTATTCAGCTATAGATTAGAGACACCCGGAGTTTCTTTTTGAAGAATGTATCATGCAAGCATAATGAATCATTTCCTGTTTATGATCCCACACAATTGTATGTCCTATTTCTCAGGAATTTTATTTATTTATCAGGGGTTTAATAACCACTGATAATGAAAGTGCACTTGAGCAGATTTCAAGAGAGAGAGAGAGAGAGAGAGAAAACCCCTGTATTAAAGTCTTAGCACCATTTTATATATCAGTGGTGGGTTTCAAAATTTTTTGGAACCTACTCTGTGGGTGTGGCCTGCTTTGTGGGTGTGGCTTGCCAGCCATGTGACCAGGTGGGAGTGGCTTGTCAGCCATGTGACTGTGTGGGGGTGGCTAAGATGATGTCACTGAATTCTTTGCCTCAATGGATGAACTACAATAAGATTAAAATAAGTACAAAAACAATAAAAGAGCTACTTACAGAAGGAAAATGACTGTTCTTGCCAGTCTTCAGTATCACTGACTCCAATGAATGGACTGCCCAAAGAAGAGACACAGAAATGAACTCTTTCATTGCATAAACTGCATTGGGATAAAACCAGCACACAAAGTAATAGAAAAGGAAAATTACTGTCCTTTTTTGCGTCTTCTGCACCACCACCACATCACCTTCCTCCAATAACCTGCACAAAGGAGAGACACAGATAGCAAGACTTTAATTGCATGCGCTGCATTAGGATGAAACAAGCACACAAAATAATAGAAAAGGAAAATTACTGTCCTTTTTTGCGTCTCCTGCACCACCACCATATCACTTTGCTCAAACAACCTGGACAAAGGACAGACACAGAAGGCAAGACTTTAATTGCTTGCACTTCACTATCTCAAGGATGAACACAGCACAGAGCACGCCCAGCAATAAAGACAGCTACTTACAGAGGAAGGATCACTGGCTTGCCGGTCTTCTGCACACCACCTTATCACTTTGCTCAAACAACCTGCACAAAGGACAGACACAGAAAACAAGACTTTAATTGCTTGCACTTATACCTTACATAAGAATAACACAACAAAAGGGATACACTCAAGTACTTGTGTTATTGCTTTCCTGGTTGTTGATATTTCCATACTGTTCTTAGGCTTCCAGGTTCCTCTGTTGCAGCTTTCCTGGTCTTTACTCTACTTTACTTTAGCAATTTTACCTGCACTTCGATGTCTGAGAATGGATTACATCTTTGCGCCAGATCGTAAACAGTAGAAAATATTGTGCAAGTACCCGATAAATATTTATCAGTTGACTTATCCAGGGATTTGGTTAAAGCTTCCTGCTCCTGTTGCTTAATGCTGTCCACGCAAATAAGGTGTGCTTTTGATTGAAAATGTTCCCTTAATTTTTTTCTGAGTGATGCTTGTTGTGTATCCTTGGTTTTCCCTGCTGGCACAACCTGGAAATGTTTCCACTCTCTAGAAACATGAATACCTTTCTCTAACAAGAACATGGGTTTTGCACAGTACTCACAACCCACCTTCTTGTCAGATACTGCCAGTCCATCATACTTGTCCTTGAAGTGTCTGTATTGCTGCAAATTCCAGCAGTCAGGAAGTTGTGGACTTCAGTGGAGTAGATGGACTTGCTGCTTTCTCCGACCTTAAGTGGTGGTAGTGGTTGTGCTGGTGGTGCTTGTGGTGCTGGTGGTGCTTGTGTTGGTGCTGCTGGTGCTGCTGGTGCTGCTGGTGCTGGTGACTGTGTGGATCAGCTGATTCCTCAACTCTTGGTTTTTTGGAGAAGAAAGTAGTCATACTCTGTTGCCTCTTCTTCATTATGCTAAGTAATACTAACTGCCTGCCAAAGAAACAATATTGGACTCAATTATGGTTGTAAACTGAGGACTACAGGTAACAGAAGGGACCTCTGCTTTCAACCAACAATGTACAGTCTTTTCAGGAAGGATGAGAAACAGGAAAGATATAAACAAACAGGAAATATATAGTCTTTCATCCAAGAAGATAGTTCAAGAATGAATGTCATATTCCCAGAGCAATACAGATTTCCTTTTTCTGAAATGTAGTTCTCAGTTCCAAAAAAACAGGAATATATGAATTAGGTTCAGTACTTAGGTCAGTCCAAGTAGCTATTCAGAAGTTAGTGGTTAAAAGCAATGGTAAAGCAAGATATGGAATTAAAACCAGAAAATTTTGTTGGCTATTTGAAAGGGAGTACAATATATATTTAATTTTACACATGTTAGCAGCTGCTGGAATTGTGTTTGCACAACAGTGGAAAAACAGAGATATGAAAATGAATAAATATTACAATGTGCAGGAATAAATAAATTGACAATTAAAATCAAGAAGGCTTTGAATATTTTTTCACGTGGGATTTGTTTTAGCAATTGCTAACTAACGGAAACAGAAATTAGAAATCCAAAAGTATGAAAGAAAACACCAATTATGTAATGAAAGTTCCCTAAAAATGTATAAGCAAATATTACTAGATCATTATTAATGCATAGATAACTGTGGGACATTATACACCCACACCCACACAAACTATCACAATGCCAGGAAAACACCAAAAAATAAGAACACCCCCCCCCCCCAAGACTGCAAATGAAACCAGTTTTTTTCCCTAACCCTAAGGACAGGAAAGACAAAGCCACTGGAATAAAAAACATCAAGGCATAGTGGGAAATTATAAAGGACAGTGCTAGGAAGCTCACAGAACCATCAACCACCTCACAACAAGGGTGAAACACACGAAATCTGGCAAAGCTGCCTTGCACCAACCTGGCCTGCCCATAGAAAAGCAGCCACTTTGAGACACATAAACCTGGTCTGAACACTTAAAAGCAACATATTGCATCACAAAGAAAACATTTGCAAAAAGGAATAACATTTCTTGTAGTAAATATATTTTATAAATAATAAAAAATAAATATTCCCAAAAATAATTTAAAAAAAAGATATTCTGTAAATAAAAAAATCCTTTAAAACCATTGTTAAGTATTCCACCAGCAAAAATTTATTCTGTAACCATTTTAAGGTATTTTACCAGCAATAGTATACTGTAACCATTATTCCACCAGCAATAATTTATACTGTAACCATTTCAAACTATTCCACACGCAATAATTTAAAATGAAACCATTAAAAATATTCCATACACAATAAATTACAATAAAACAATTTAAAACAATTCTATGCACAATACATTTTAAAGTATTGAGTATAGAATTTTTAAAAAAGGTTTATTTTAATTTATTTTGGACAGAATCTTTTTTAAATAGTCTAAGACAATTTTAAAAAAGAATCCACACACAATAAATTGAAGTAAACCATTTTAAAATATTCTATACTCAATACTGTTAAGTAAAACTATTTTAAAAAATTCTATGCACAATAAATAAAATATTATTTTAAAATACAATAAAAAAAATAAAAGAAAAAAACCCGGTCACTTACCAGCAGGCAGAATCAGCAGCTCTCCAATGCGATCGATGGATGGATGCAACAGGGAGCAGGCAAGCAGCAAGGCAGCAGGACAGGTAAGATGGGCTGGTCACTGGAGGGACAAGGGTTGTCGCTAAGCATGCCACCTGGCAGTCTTAGCCAGCCAGACAAGGCTAGAGAGGGGGGGAGGGGCTTTCAGCCATGTGGCATATGCCAGCCCATGGCTTTGGCGAAAGCTAGGCTGCCACCACTGCCCACCCACTTTCAGTCACATGGCGTATGCCAGCTCACGACTTTTGCCAGGGAAAGCTCGTGAAAGCTAGGCTGCTGCCACTGCCCACCCACTTTTGGCCGTGTGGCATACGCCAGCCCATGGCTTTCGCCTGAAGGCCTTCCCTCGCAAAAGCTAGGTTGCCGCTGCCACCACCGCCCACCCGCTTTCAGATGCGTGGCATATGCCAGCCAGTGGCTTTGGTGAAAGCTAGGCCACTGCCGCCGTCACTGCCCACCCGCTTTTGGCCACATGGCATATGCCAGCCCGTGGCTTTTGTGAGCTGGCCTAAGCTAGCCTTCTGAGTCCCGCTGTCCCCCCCCCCATGCTTAGTTGCTTACTTGAGGGAAGCAGCAAGCTTCTGGAAGGCAAAGGGACTTGAAATGGAGGACCCACGATGCGACAGCTGCTCGGGAATGAAAGACTCTTTTGAAAAGAGAAGTGCCCAAAAGAGAAAGACTCTTTTCAAAAGAGGAATGTTGGCTGTTGGTGCCACACTTTTAAATGGGTCACCTCCAGCCCTCTCACTGATTGGCTGGACTCCAGCCAATCAGTGAGTGGCGGGCTGGGCTAGCCTAGTTTAGTGTGGACGGGTGGGGTAGCGAATGAGCTGCGATGGGACAGCAAGGGTGATCGAGCGACAGGGCCAGTGCAGGCGTTCCCGGAAGTTACTTCCGGGTCCACCGGTCGAACCTCCTCTCACCGGCTCGCTGAATTTCATGAACCGGTTCGCCCGAACCGGTGCAAGCCAACAGAAACCCACCACTGTTGTATATGTATAAAATATACAAGAATCACTCAAAAGTCTGTCCTCTAAGCAGTATCACATATACAGTAAAACACTTTGCTACAAATATCAAACCTGATCCGTATTTTCCAACAACAGATAAAGAGAAATGCAGGCAAAGGGGGTCATCTGACTCTACTAATTTCTGTGTTGAAATCTATTCCCAATTTCTTCTCTATCAAAACAGTTTTTGTTCTCCTTTCCCCCCCTCTGGGGTGCTTTAGAATTTATTTTGGGTGAGCTGATAGGAAGGGCAATACAATCTAGTAGAGCTTACTCTGTTTTTGCCTCTGCCTATCTTTTTATTGTTTTGCAGTCTCCCTGGCTGATCATCCCCTTGATAAGAACAAAGATAGCAAAAAGAGATGTTCCATCAAAATGGAATTTAATTCAAATGTGGGAAGATCAGGAATCAGCAGGTTTCTTAGGAGACAATTATACAATGAAAAACAGAGCACTTTCATATTCTTTCATCTTGACTCCTTTTTAACTAAAGCAAAAGGCCAACACATCAATCATGAAGATTTACTATTTTTTCAAAGTGAACTTGAGCAGAATGGTAAAACCAACAAGGAAACAGATTCCAGCAAAACATTGGTTCTGCCCATATTAAAAAAGCTATGCATTAAAAAAAATCTGGCATAAGGTAGCAATAAGTTTTCATTCTGCTGGCCTGTCTCTAGTATACACACATATTCTATACTAGTGATGGCGAATCCTTTCAGCACCGAGTGGGTTGATTTATTGTAGGTGGCCAAATCATGTTCCTTTTTAAAAGCGATAAAGAGTACCACCGTCTTTTTGATTGAACCATTTAACATGCTTTAATACCCTTATATTATTTAATACCCTTATGTCACCAGGCTCGAAATTTTGGCCTTGGACAATCTGGAACTGCTCTGCCTGTGGTCAGACCTAAGCATAGTACAAAAAATTGTCTGCTATAATGTCCTACCTGTCAATGACTACTTCAGTTTCAACCACAATAATAGACGGGCAAACAACTGATACAAAGTCAAAGAAAACTGGTCCAAACTCAATTGCAGAAAATACGACTTCAGCAACAGACTGGTCAATGCCTGGAATGCTCTACCTGTCTCCATTGTTACAGCCTCAAACCCCCACAGCTTCAACGTTAAACTGTCTACCATGGACCTCACCCCATTCCTAAGAGGTCCGTAAAGGGGGCCTGCATAAGCGCACCAGCGTGCCTACCGTCTCTGTCCTACTGTCCCCATTTACTTGTATTCATTTCCTTTGTTCATGCTTATACCTGCTATCCTGTACATGTTTGACAAACTAATAAATAAAATAAAATACAAATATTAAAGGCAACATACATGTTTTTTAGAAAGAAGGAAATAAAATGTAGTAAACTCCTGCCTTCCTACTTCCACACTTGGTGAATCCCACAGATACTAAACCAATGACAGATAGTACCGATGGATAGTAAAATATTCAGCATCAGCTTATTATATCATAGAATTCAAGCTGCAATGGATTCTTCAAACCATACAATCTTTCATTTTTATAATCTGTCACATTTGAGTCTGTTGCTATTTTATGATTTACTGAGCACTTCAGGTTTTTTTTTTCCTATCCTTTGGTATCTTTTCAAGGAAAAGATTACTGGAGTGTTTTATCACTAACCAAATCAAATTCTAAAGTTGGACTATCATTCCTATAGCAAGTTGTTCTTCACTAGTTTCATTTATTTCAAAATGAAGCAGAAGTCACTCCAGTCAATGTCTTTTATGAATGAAGCAGATTTTTAAAAAATCAAATATATTTTCTTCCCATACAGAATAATTGTAATAAATACCTGATCTGGAGTAGGGAGACATCCAAAGTAAAAGGGAATTCATTCAGATTTATTTCAGGTTCATAGTGGGAGGAAGGAAGCAAAGAGAAAAGTGGGTCTCCTCTCCTCCCTCCCCTCCTCTCTTCTCTTTCCCAATGTTGGAAAAAGGATCAGTTTAAAAGAATTTTTTAGGAAAACGTAGCATATTATATTCTGTTTCTGTTGGCATGTTTACGTGCACCTGTAAGCATGTACATATCTCAACCCCTTTCAGATCTAATTATCCCAGCAAGCCTTGTGGAATATGAACCACTTCATACGCATTTTCATTTGCAACTTTCCCTGTGTGCCATTATGATACACAATTCTCATTGAAGGATACAGTTGTTAGTGTAATGTCCTCCAGAAACCAGGAATGGTTTCTGGAATTCTTATTTCCCATATGTCACTATTTCTGTGTACAATTCTCCAATGCAGAATTTTAAAACATAAATATCCAAAAGAGCCATGTTGACTTTTTAAAATCTAAGTGCTACTAAGCCTATGTGATGCCACCACAGTTTGTTCAGTGAGTATTTTGTACAGTGAAGGCAAAAATATTCAGTCTGAGGTGCTTCATATTGCTTTGGGATCTCCTCTCGCATTTCCAGCAATTGGAAGTACCAGAGAAAGCCCCTTAAGTGTTGTAAAGGGAAGCAACTCAGCAACTTCTTTTTATTTTTTAGAAACTGGAATCTGCCTTGCTTCATAAAGTATGTTTGAAGAGGTGCTTCACTTAAAGCATCATTGAAGCAATGCAGTCCTTCAAAGCTTTGATTTGTTGGTTCATGATTTTGAGTGATTTCTGTTAAAAAAAAGATGCTCCTCTTATGAACAAGTTGACTGTATGAGTGGATATGTGTTTTAAACTAGAGGAAGACAGATGCTGGCTAATTTGATTCAGTGCAGTTCCCCATGCCATGGAGAAATCCATTTTGATAGATCTTAAAACTCAGTTCCTTTAAAACTATGTGATGGGATTCTTTGCATTGTGATTGCAAAATTTACATTTTTCAGAGACAATTCAATTGATCTGCATATTCTTTAGAGAAAGAGTCCAAGAGTCTTTAGTGAATGTGCATATTTTGAATGTTTCTTGTATCCTGAGAAAAAAATATTAGCATTCACTGGTCAATGTGAATAGTCTCCAAGAGGTAATCCCATTGAGATTTAAACTCAAATAAATGTGTAGGGCAAATGTATATCTATGTAACTGCCTGGTTTTATTTTTATTTGTGCATAAAATAATAAAGGAATGTAGATTTCTTTTTTTCTATCATGCCAGCATTCTTTTCATTGATTTACCCTTTTCTTTGAAGGGTGGCACACATTTTTAAAAGAAATATAATCAGGGCAGTTTGAAATAAAACTTTTTTTTCTAATCACTTTTCAAAATCCAATAAAGGAGAATATTTGTAGCTCAGAGTTGAAATGAGGGATCTTTGGTGGTCTCTGGGCTTGTTTCTTGCAGATCTTTCATTATCCAGTCCAATTCAATTCAATTTAATTTATTACAGTCATAGGCCAGGGATCATTATCCAAACTAGGTAACATCCACAGTGCTATTTTTCCAAAATTGCTTGTTAGTTGCTTTTAAGCTATTAAAAACTTTGGGTTGACAGATTTCACAGTACCAGATGAGCTTCCTTCAAACCTTAATGAAAGAAGTTTTAACCACTAGTTTAAGAACTTAATTTTTTTTAGTAAACAGCAACAGGGTGATTAAAATTTTAATTTGAGAAGGTTACAAACACACTAAAGGTCCAGATAGGAGGTTGCGACCATCACAAATATCTGTCGGTTGCCAAGCACCCAAATTTTGATCACATGGAGATGCTGTGACAGTTCTAAGTGTGAGGTCCAGTCATAAGTTATTTCTTTTCAGTGCCATTGCATCTTTGAAGACTTGCTAAATGAATGGTTGTAAATTGAGGACTATTATATTGTAATCTCTGGTAACTCTTAGTGGAGGTTTTACTTTTACTTTTACTGAGATCAGGACTGAAATTAGAAGGCTTAAAGCAGGGGTGTCAAACTCAATTTCATTGAGGGCCACATCAGGGCTGTGTTTGACCTAGTGGGGGGCATGGCCACCTTGATGTCATCAACAGCTTGATGTCTGTTTTCAGCCACAACAGACTCCTGCTGCCCTCTGCCAAAGAAAATAGAGCTCAGGGGGAAGGCTGCATGTCCCAAGCTCCATGTTTGTTGGCAGAGGCATCATGGGCCAGTCCTTTGCTGTTTCTAGGGTGGCCACATGGGCCAGATCTCAGCACCCCGTGGGCTGGATTCGGCCTGTGGGCCTTGGATTTGACACCCCTGACTTAAAGCATTTGTTTTCATTTAAGAGATAGGATATTGGAAGAAAAGACCATTTGTTGTATTTTACAAAAAAATGATGTTACTAAATTGTTTATGCTTGTGTTGAAGGGGGAAGTCATTTCTTCATGTATTTATTTTCTTTTTCCTTGGATTTTCTTTCTTTTTTCCCCATTTCTCTTTGCCTTTTTTCCTTTATTTTCTACATCTTCTTTTTCTGTTTCCTTTTAATTATTTTTCCAGTTTGTATTACTTTTTTCTGTTGTAATTATAATCTTTAATAAAATTACTATTAAAAAAGAGAATGCAAAGTACATCAATGTATATCACAAAGGATTCACATACTGTAATTTCTGTGCAAAATGGTTTTAATGAGACCAATTTTCTTTAGATTTCTGTATTTTAGCCAGCAATAAAACCACATAGTTTGTATAGTAACACTAATACAAGTCAAAAGACTTCAGGATATATTTTGCTCCCATTTTGTTAAGAAAAGGAATTATTTCTTATTCATTGGCTTTGGCTAGAAGTCATTAATTTTAATATGCATTTGGGTGACAATATTTAAATTGTAAATAATTCTACAACTCTGCTCTACTCCTCTTTCTTTCTCTCTCTCCCCCAGTCATGTTTAGCATATTTATAAGACAATTTCATAACAAGATGAAGCAGGACAGATATAGCTATGGGTAGCTTCACATCCTGTAACTCTGCTGCAGCATCACCTAAGGTTTCTCTGGTTGCACTTTAGCACCCTGTAACATGTCACACCATGCATATCAACAAGCCCCAGAGCAAAATTAAACAGGATCATACTAAAACATATCTATCCACATATGCTATTGTGCACATATCTTTAGGACAATTCACTCTCCAATAAACACAACTAAGTTTGCAAGTGGCAACATTAACCATAAACAGATGTCATTAATATTTGGGGCAGCTGTATCACAAAATGTCTTGCATCTGATAGACCACAGATTTTTTCCTCAAGGGTATTGTAAGTAGATTTATCCTCCCTCCCTTCCTCCCTCCCCCAAGCCAATTTCTGCAGATTTAGAACTGTAGCCTTCCTATTTGTTGTGTAAGAACTCTGCCTTTCTCCTGAACCTCAGTATTATCACCATCATCAATAAATATGACCAGATAAATTGGATTATAGCTCTCTTCCATTTCTATCTAATTATAAGTTCCCTGGTATATTTTAATATAACATATGGCTTCAAACCCCAACTTCCGGTGCATAGTATCACCCAGGCAATAGCAAGAGGCCACTCTTGGCAATAGATAAATCATGCACTTCATATGGCCTACCAATGCAGTCATGATCTGAAATGCCAGAAATGGCAATTAGTACATGTTTATATTCTGCATCTGATTATTTAAGAGCCAATCTACGAACCAATATAAAGGATATTCATTGGGAGTCTAAACAAAACTCTTAAGGATATTTCTTGTTGCAATTAAACATCTTCCAAGCATTTTCCATGATGGCAAACCAGCTCTCTTACATGATTACCATGTTTTAATGAAAAACGAAAAGTATGAAATTGTTTGAAAAAAAAAAAAACCTCTTTGGTGCCAAGGAGGATTAAATACATATTCAGAAAACTGCCCCCTTCTACATTCTTCTTTATGTAGCAAATTTCTTGCTGCCATGTTTGAACACCTGAGTCCTTTTCCTCTTTTACTTCTGGTAGTATTATCATTCATTGTAGTTCCACCTTACAAGCCATAGTCTGTCTCTTGCAAAGTAACGATAATTTAAATTTTCCATCATTTAAATAATTGCCATTTATTTATAGTTATTAAGCTATTTGCAGATTACTTTTTTAAAAAAATGCATTGACTATGCATTGTCTGTCTGGTCTCTCTCTCTCTCTCTGCCCTATATTAGATTTGATTTTCAATATTTTCTTCTAAAGTACTTTTTTCCTCCTAAAAATATTTATATATTTGAAGTTTAAATGAACATGCACATGTACACAGTCTTCCAAGGTAGTCCAGACAGGAAACCAAAAGGTAAGGCTCTCCGTCCTGACTCCCAGGGTTATTCTCATAGCTCACTACAGGTAGTCCTCGATTTACAACCATTAATTTAGTGACTTTCATTGAAAGTTACAACAGCACTGAAAAAAGTGACTTTTTAACACTAACAACTGTTGCCGTATCCCCATGGTCACATGATCAATATTTGGTTGCTTGGCAACTGGCATGTATTTATAATGGTTGTGGTGTCCCAGGGTCATGTGATCACTTTTTCCAATCCTCTGACAAGCAAAGTCAAGGGGGAAGCTAGATTGACTTAACAGTTGTTACTAACTTAACAACTGCAGTGATTCACTTAACCTTTGTGGAAAAAAAGGCAAAACTCACTACCTTGCTTAGCCACATGAATTTTGGGCTCAGTTGGGGTCATACGTCAAGGACTACCTGTATACATATGAATACAGACCTGTTTATTAATCTGAAATGAACTTGTTAACTTCAGAAGCAGCTACAGTGTGTTGGCCTGCTTATATGTGATAGAACATGATGTGTTCAAAAGGATTATTTTGGTACTAAAGCTATACTCAAACCCTTTCTTTGTAATTTTATCTTGTCCATAGAGAGCTAAACTGGGAATGAAATGGAAGAATAATCATGAGTCTTTTACAAGTTGCATAGCGGAAAAGCTGGGTGTAAGACAAAGGAAAAGAAGGAATGTTGAACACTAAGAAGCAAACATATGGTAATCTTTGTATATCAAAGGATAATTTTAAATTATGAGAAATTTCTATTCATGTTATTTACAGTGATTCATTAGCAGAGATGCATAAACAGATGCAAAGTCAAAGAATCCTATATTTTAGAGCAACAAAAAGGCATTCCGTATAATTAGTCCAGTGACGTGTGGTGAGGTTTATGGCTGGTGAGGCAGTCCTTTCCCGCGACACCACACTGATTAAAGCACCTTCTTTCACCCGCCTGTGCTCGCGGCAGAGCACAGGCGGGCAAAAGAAAGTTCTTTAGTCAGTGGGGTGTCGCGGGAGAGGAGAGAATGCCTGAGCATTGCATTTATTAAAGAAAAAAGAAAAAAAAAGGAAATTTGAAGGAAAAGAGGAAGCATGGGGTGGGGGTGGGGGGCATCAGAAATGGAGAAAGAGAGGAGGAAGAGTGAGCGTGATGCTGCAGCTTTAAACAGAATGACAGAGTTGAAGCCTCTAAAAAATGCACTCTCTACTATGAGGCAGGAGAACTGCGTGCCTCAACTATTCTTTAGGCTTTTAACCCTTGTTTAACTTTGTTCGAGCGCCTAAAAAGTCAGACTAGATGAGGCATGCAGTTCTCCTGCCTCATAGTAGAGGGCGCTTTTTTAGAGTCTTTTTTAAACAGGCAGTCATTCACGGTATGGCAGCAGCTAGCTAGCCTAACCTCAGCACTTGCCTTTTCCTGTTTACATTTTTTTTCCTTTTCATGATTGGCAGTGGTGAGGCTGTACCTCCTCTGCCTCCCCTGACTGCACGTCACTGGATTAGTCAGCAATTTGTTGGACTTCAGGCCTAACTTTTTAAATTAGAATCTTTTGTTTTACTCTTGAACTACTGCATAAGAAACTGGCTTTTGTTCATATTTGAATTAACATTTTACTGAGTTACTGAGTATGGCTTTCTTGATATTCTGTTCTTGGATGCAAAGAAGCATATGCAAGATCTTACATTTCTCATTACATATGCTGACATAAGTTTACTGATGGATCATAAATATCTCAATTCACTCTAGGAATGAATAGAATAAATACAAATTACACTTTCATATTGGAGTTATTATGCATCTTTCCACATTTGCTTCAGTGGTTTTTGATTTCTACTGTATAATAAAACAAGGATACATAAGATTCATTAATTGCATGCTAATTACTCAACAAGTATAAAGAAGCTTCCTAATAATTACCATTTCTCATTAAGTAATATAAATAAAGTCCTTGTTATTCAAAATATCAATAAAGGGTTTGGAAAATGGATCTCTGATTTCTGTATCCTATTTATAGATAAAGAAGGAGCACAAGGAAGCCAATTCATGTCATTTTTTCTGTCAGAAAAAAAGAAAAAGGATTCAGCTATTTCTCTTGGGTAGACTTCAATGTTATAAGTGTTATTAGTGTTCTATTTTCAATTTTGTTTTGTGTTCCTACCATTCTCAGCGGTGGTCATCATTTTGTATCTTTAACTAAGACTCAAAATGAACATGGGAGAAACTGTGGGAATCAATTAACACATACTCAATCTACAAAGTCACATTTTTTCACATGGTAAGTGAGAAAAATGAAACAAATAATAATGGAAAACCTAAGTTGAAAACTCAAGCAATCTGTTTCCATTTAAATTCTATAAAATAGAATAAATATAAATATAAATTAAGCCGAGCAAGTAATTGTATGGACAATTAAAATAAAAACTCACCCGATAAAGATATTTACTTTATCAAATTTAGTAAAAATATTTTTTTAGCTCAGGCTTTGAAAAAGTGTGACAGATGGTGCTGCAAAGTCTGGATCCAGTAAACCCTAAAAAATACATAAGATATGGGTGCATCTGGGAACTGAAGATTCAACTCTTGAGGAGAATGTAAGGTTGGATAAACTGCAATAGAACAAATTAACACTGCAATTTGTTGCTCACAAACTTATAACAATGCTTTAAAGGAAAGGTGAAAACTTATACCAAGGTTTTTATGAGCAAATTGGAACTCCTAATTAATTACTTATTAAGTCTCCCTGAATAGCTGCCATTTTAGCAGGAATATGTTGAAATGCTTTATCTGAGTAGTAGAAAAAACTTGGGGAGATAATCTGGAATAAAATAGGTAAGAGTGTATAGACATTTTTGACAAATAGAATATGCACATGAATATTTGTGAAATTTAGACTTAAACCTGAATGGAACATCTGGCATTTTGGGAAGGATCTAATTCAAAAGACCCAGCAATAACAAATGACAAAGGCAATAGATTGTGTTGCAAGCAATCAAGGGATATATAATTCTATTTAAGGCATGAGTGTCAAACTCGTGGTGTCACATTGTCAGCACGTAATGTTTTGCAATCTTTTTCTCTTCACAGAGCTGGAGTTGGCGTAACCTGCGTGTGATGCATCCAGCCTGCGGGCCAACAGTTTGACACCCCTGATTTAAGGTAATGATCTCTCCTTGACACCACATATTTTAAAATTTACTTTAGAACAGTATCTGGATCTGTGATTTGAATATATGTATGTAGGTATGTGTATGATGTCTTTGAGTCAGTACTGATTGCTAGTGACTGCCTGGACAATCTGCCCTGTTTTCTTGGGAAGATTTTGGCAAGTGGTTTGCCATTCCCTGCTTCCTAGGGCTGAGAGAGAGTGGCTGGCCTAAGGTCACTCAGCTATCTTCATGCGTAAGCAGTGGCAGATTAAGGCTCACTGGTGCCCTAAACATTGACAAATCTTGGTGCCCCCTCCTTTGTACATACTGTACAAATCTTCATTGTTTTTCTTTCTCAACTTTGTGGTGCCCCCTTGGGCCTGGTGCCCTAAACACAACTTAATCTGCTTAATGGTTAATACACCACTGTGTGTAAGGCATGCCTAAATTAATGGTCTCCCAGATTCTAGCCTGGTGCCTTAACCACTATAGCAGCTTAGCTGTCTTTAGCAAAACCTAATAAAAATATCTACTAATTCTTCTGAATTTCCAAATAGGGAAACATATAAAGGTGTTCAGCATAGGGTGAATCAAATTCAGAACCAGAAAAAAAAAAGAAAAGAAAAAACAGGATGGAAAGAATATACAACAGATTTATTTTCAGTATTTCCAATGTAGCTTTGAACAGAAAAATAGCTTAGCAAAATAATTAAGGAGCAAATTGGTTTATAGAGCTCCCTAAACATTTCACTGGGTATATATGTACATATTACAATCTGCTGAAATCCTTGATAACTAGAATAATACAAAACAGAGATCTGTTCAATTATACAGGATGAATAAGTGCTAGAGATAGAATTAACATCCCAGTTTCATGTTCATAGATCAGAATAGTAAATTCTCTGTGAACAGGTGGAAGGTCTACTTGGTCTCTATGAGCTAGATTGAAACAAGTTTGATTACATCTGAAGTCATGGTGATTTTTGTTTTAATGATGACTGTTTGGTCCAGCAGTTAACCGAACCTCTTCAGAAAGTCCAGTGAACACATTTGATTTGATTTGATTTTGATTTTATTTGTCTTGTATGCCGCCCACTCCCGAAGGACTCCGGGCGGCTCACAATAGACAAGGGAAAGGGGGAAAACTAGACAAAGACAACACTTTAAAAACAAAACCACAACATTCACAATTTCTGTGGGGCTGGATATTTCACAGCCCCCCCCCCCCGGCCAGCTGGAGCAGCCAGGACTTGGTGGCTTTGCGGAAGGCCGGGAGGGTAGTAAGGGTCCGGATCTCGACAGGGAGATCATTCCAGAGGGCTGGAGCTGCAACAGAGAAGGCTCTCCCCCGGGGGGTCGCCAGCCGACATTGGCTGGCAGATGGAATCCGGAGGAGACCTAACCTGTGAGATCTAATCGGTCTGAGGGAGGTAATCGGCAGGAGGCAGTCTCTCAGGTACCCAGGTCCGATGCCATGTAGGGCTTTATAGGTAGCGACCAGCACCTTGAAGCGGATTCGGAGACTAATGGGTAGCCAGTGCAGCTCGCGGAGGATAGGTGTGACGTGGGTGTACCTGGGTGACCCACAATTGCTCGCGCGGCTGTGTTCTGGACTAACTGGAGTCTTCGAACACTCTTCAAGGGCAGCCCCATGTAGAGCGCATTACATGGACACAGGCCTCAAATATAATAAAAGCCAGCTGTTGTAGAATAGGAAAATTGATCTGATCTCAAGTCTCCCCCTCCATAAGATTGATCCATTAGAGTATCATCTGGCAGGAGCCAGGAAGAGAGACTTTTCTGTTGTGCTGCCTGCTGCCTGTGGATTTGTTCCTAGGTAGGGGTAGGAGTGCCTAGGTAGGAGAACCTAGGAAGTTCCTAGGTTGGAGTATTAATTGTATACCATGAAGTGGTTGTATTGATGGTTGTTACTTTTAATCTTGGCTGCAGGTGGCATATTTATTTTGTAGTCTCTTGTATTTCTTTTAATTGTTGTGAGCTACCCAGAGCCTCTTATCTAAGGTAAGTGGCCATATAAATGGAATTAAATAAATAGATAACAACAATAAGAATATATAATGTTCTTGCTATTTGAAGAACTTTGGAGATCACATTCTGAAGTCTACACCACCTTAGCTTAATAATGGTAATTAATTCACTTTTCCTCATTTTCTCAGCTTATTGCACATTCCTTTCTGAAAAGAACTTCAATAAATAGGTTTATATTAAATTGGTCTAGTTAAAATGCAAGTGCCATTTTCAACTGTGTTTATATGATCTTGCCTTATCCAGCTTTTTATCAATTTACAGAGCGTTTACCTTGGGCCCAGTGCTGAGGAATTTTCTCTCTAATGACAACAAATGCAAATTAGAATTACCTTGCATTTTCAGTTTGGTTTACATTTCCATCAATATTAATAGCAAAATATTTACAGTTTTGTGCAAGGAAAGAAACTGTGGCCTCTCTTGGATAGCATCCAGTTTTAGCAGTTATATTACTGCTAAAATATTTATTATCGGAAGGCTGTGTAAACACAAATACAAAGTAAACAATCATGATACCTACTGTTTGAGAATCCACAAGCTCTGTAGTCACTACAAATATATTTTTCTTCTTTCTTCAGGATCCAATCTGGATTGGTCACCAGGACCAGAGAGTTAGTCTTCCAAGCTTTTGGACTTGCACTGAAACCCATTCTCAGGGAACGTCTCTATGTCACCTATATATTGTTTTACCAAATATAGTTTAAATTAAGGTGTAGTACTTGGTGGGCAATCTATGCATATATTCAGGGTTCCCCTCCCCAGATTCCTACACCACTAACAGCTTTCAAGTCCATGATTCAAAATAGTGAAAATAACCTGATCCAGCATAGCTAGATAAGAAACTTTACTGTTCACTAGGATGATACCAATTAAGTAATTGACTGTCTTCACCCCACATGAAGTATGAATCCTTCATGTACCCATGACAATTTAAGTATAATGATCCTTTTTCATATTTTATCATGGTTTGATTATCATCTTGGCCTGTGTGTTTTTTTGACTTTGTAATCGTGAAGATGAGTATCTGTTGGTTGTGGCCTTGATAAATTATAACTCCCAACATAATTCCTATATTATAAAAAAACAATCTTGCTTTGTTGAACAAGCCCAGATAAAACAATAGGAACACCCAAATTAATTGTCATCTCTGTCCGTTTTGAGACATTGTAGCTCAACATATTTAGAAGTGTTGTGTAACTTTTGCCTTAATGACAGATTGTCTTGTAGTTGGAGACATGGAGCCATTGAGTTTTGACATCTGTCCACTACTTTCCAACATGCCATTTAGACCAATTATTCTCAGAATAAGGCATTGGAACAGACATATGTCTGTCCTTTCTGATACTTGTATCAGAGGACACTGGCAGCTTTCTTGTGTTTTTCCTGTGCACCAGGCCCTGTATAGAGGAATTCTCTAAGATAGAAATTTAGTGGGAGAGAAAGCAGGGGTCTATAAAATAAAGACACCATAATTTGCACATCTTTAAAAAAAAAACGCAAATGGTTTTCAGTTAGAAAAATAAAAAAATAAAGTATGGATAATAAAAAATATAAACTTTAGAAGATTGGTGAAAGTAGATGAGTTTTTAAAAAAATAGCCAACTATCCCTATATCATTTCTAAATGTACCATAGCATTGGTCAGTCTATGAAGACATGGAGTACTTAAGTCTCTAGAGCTGTTAAACAAGCATCAGTCATGATTACAAATGCTTCACTCAAACAAATACAAGGATTATTTGATGGTGTGGATATATGGGGCAAAGCTGTCCTGGGTGTCTAAATGATTGCCATAAATACCGGAGAATTGTCAATACACTCAAGAGAAAACTAATGAGCTTCTGTGAAGAGGACAAGGTAATCAACAGGGATTCAGTGACTTCACATGCATCAAAATGAAACACAATGTGATAGAAGGTAAAATGGTCTTATAGTGATTTTCTCCCCCTTCATCTTCATCAAAAAAAGAGAGGAAGTCTGTGCCTCCAGGAAAACTAAAGATAACAGAATTGCAGCTGAGCCTCTATAGAAAGGTAATTTTTAGCTGTGAAAATTGCTTTTCATTTCTTTGTCTGAAGGAAAAACACAAGGTTCTACAAGGAAATAAACTATAGATCATCTGGTTTTAATAAACACTTCAGACTTTTTGCATGTTGTGCTTCAATTGTTACTTACGCCATTTCTACTAGCTCTGTGTGAGTTTGGTATTGGGCCACACCCATTGTGTAAAGAGGTCAATATTATACACACACAAACAAACACACACCCATGCAAAGCACATATACACACACACACATGCACACACACAAAGACATACACACACACAGAGAGGCAGTGACAGGAATAAAAGCACCACTTTCAGCATCCCCAGAAAGTAACTTCTAAAGCATATTGGAGGAGGAAGAATGGTGCCAGTTCCAAAACATGAAACTTTCCATTAGAATTTTGACAGCTTTTATGTATAATAATATTAAAATAATATTAAAATTTAATAATATTTAAGGGAAGAGCCAAAAGGAAAGAAGGATGTTTTTTGTCTGCCTATGGTAAATCTGTTTCTGTTTAAGTAAGGAAATATCTCTGCAAAGATTACAAAATGGGTCATGGGTTGTCTAGCTATACACAAAAATACCCATAGAGAACTGTACATATATGCTGGCACATACATTTCCTCCCTCAAATGGTTATAGACAAAGATAAATTCTAAAGTGCTTCAATGCACATGGATTGGGCTTTTGGAATGCCATTAGATTTTCATCTTCGTATTATTTGAAAATTGTAAGAGAAAAAGCCTTGTTAATTGCTTAAACATTTCAGAATGGCTTTTCTAATGCAGCCGATGTGTGAATAAGCATATAGGTCCTTTGCCTTTGTTTATTGACGAGTCTGACCTTTGCAAAGATAGCTGGGAATATAAATGAGTGCTGCCTCTGAAAGCTTTTCACAAAGTTAACACACTCAAGAACAGGCTGCTATTAACAGTTCTGCCAGATGGTTTGTACCTGCAAGCTCTGCAATAATTACAAGAACATCATCATATTCCTGGTCTTTCATCACCTTAAATATTTTTATTATACTTGTGAAGACATCTTTAAACATTTTTAAATGAATGTGGAAAGATTTCATTTGGGCGAGAAATGTCAATCAGAAAATTGCAAAGAGAGAGAGAGAGAGAGAGAGAGAGAGAGACAGAGAGACAGAGAGACAGAGAGAGAGAGAGAGAGAGACAGAGACAGAGAGAGAAGAATAATTATGTACTAATTCTCAGTTGATTCTTTGAAAGTTAGTCTGACAAATCTATTAGTAGAACTCCAGTAGAACTCAGATGTGTCAAGCAGTTACACCTTTAGTTTCTAAATCTAGAATGCTGCCTTTCACATCTTGTAGGGATGTGCAAAAGTCATAATTTGCATTGATGAGGGATTCAGTATCATGGATGCAGTGGATATTGATTCACTATGAAATTTCATTTGGCACTTTTATTAAATAAAAAGAGTTTCTATGCATGCCTTGCAAAGGGCACAGAGAAACCTAGTGATCCCAATAGGTCTGTGCCTTCAGGAACTGAAAATTGTAATTGCTAAAGGGGGCCTCAGAAATCAGGCAAACCAAAGCAACATGACTAGATATTAATGTATGGTGGTCAAAGACCAGCATAAGGAAGGTGGGTTACCAAAAAAATTAAAACATAAAAAAAACCAAATATAACATTATATAAAAAGCTTCAAAAATCCCACGTAATTTTCAGAAGCATGTGTGTGTTTGCATTTTGTTTTGGAAAACAACTTCAAAAATGATCTTTCACTTGAATCATTGTCAAAACAAATAATTCCTCTGAGACATTGCACATGTTACATATTCAGACACTTTTCTCTCATTTTACAGAGCTCAGATAAATTCATAATATCTTGCATAGCATTTTATATAGAAATAATTTTAATGTCCATGATAACATATGACTTTCTTGCCATGTTGAGTGTGAGTAACATAGCAATAGAACTTAGACTTATATACCACTTCATAGTGCTTTACAGCCCTCTCTAAGCAGTTTACAGAGCCAGCATATTTCCCCCAACAATCTGGGTCTTCATTTTACCTACCTTGGAAGGATGGAAGAATGAGTCAAACTTGAGCTTGTGACATTGGAACTGCTGGGAATTGAAAAGTCAGCAGAATTAGTCTGCAGTACTGCATTCTAACTGCTGTGCCAGCATGCTCCTAAAACCAGAGGTCTAATAACCAAGCTCCAAAACATTGAATTTACTTACATGGATTCAACAAATCCAAACAATTGCATTTTGCTTTGCACATGTGTGTCTTCTATGAATTGATGGAGGGAAAATACTTGATGTGTACATTGAAAAACAGCTGTTTACTAAAGAACCTGTACACAGCCTTGCTTCCTGAATCTACTGCTCTCGTGAACTGAGGCATGCAATTCAGATAAACCCATAGCTCTGTCATGTAAGGTGGCCAAATGACTACTGAATGGACAAAAGATGATCAGTGCAGCAGCAAGCAAATTGTCACCTAGTAGGTCAGGGACGCAATAGCTCAGTGGCTAAGATGCTGAAATTGTTGATCAGAAAAGTCAGCAATTTGGCGGTTTGAATCCCTAGCGCTGCATAATGGAGTGAGTTCTCATTACTTGTCCCAGCTCCTGCCAACCTAGCAATTCGAAAGCACATACAAATGCAAGTAGAAAAACAGGGACCACCTTTGGTGGAAAGGTAACAGTGTTTCTTGCCCCCTTCGGTGTTTAGACATAACCACGGAGACGTCTTCAGACAGCGCTGGCTCTTTGGCTTTGAAATGGAGATTAACACTGCCCCCTAGAGTCAGTAACGACTAGCACATATGTGTGAGGGGAACCTTTACTATGATACATGTGTTACCATTTCACCATTTTCTTCTCTTACTCCACAATTTGATAATCATGGCCCAGCTGATTGGGCTATGTCAATACATACAGTTACAGTCATACATTTTATTATTTTGAACATTTATGTGCATAGGTTTATAAAATAAATAGCTCTATCTATCCTGATTCTATTCAGGGTGAGTAGTGTTATACAGAAAACAAATATAGGTATCAGTGTGGATATTGAATTCCAAGAAATTTCCAAGAAATGGTTGCACTGTTCAAAGTGATATTTCTGTAGAAAATATATTTAATTGGTTCTAGCTCAGTAGAAATAAGCAATGGAACATTTAAATAATAAATCTATCATATTTTCAATCCTAGCATCAGCAAAAATCCATAAAGTAACAACATATCTTGCTCTAATCTTGATCAAATAAACCAATATTATATTCCTTCCTAACAGTTTTAATCTTTAGTTCATTCAAATATTATTACAGAATTTGATTTATTTTACTTTTCTTTATCTTTATGTCTTTAAGAAATGTCTTTTATAAATCTAATAGAAAAAAATTGATCATTTTCTTGGTTTAACATTTGCATTTCATTTTGAGTTTTGAAACATCACCCAATTTCTTTTGTATATCACATGAGACATCCAAATCATTCTTTTGGTCTGACATTTGTAAATCCGCTTTTGGAACCATCTATATTTGTTTCATATCTGTCATTTCTGCAATAACATGTTTTGGACATTGTCTATCCATACAGGCAGCAATCACAAATGACAATGTTTGATATCAGGGCTACTAATTTCTGTCTCCATTCTTCAAAAGTCTCTTGTAATATTATAAAATGTGATAGCATTTTGTGTTATTTTGTAGGCTCCAATTAATTAACATAAATTATAGGCTTTTGTTTTTTCTGTCTGCCTAGAATCTTTAGTCTTCTCCAGTGTCCATTTTTAAAAAAACAAATTACTTAAATAAATTGTTACATCTTACAAAAATCAAAACAGATCTATTTCCCATGAGACTCTGTTTGTCTTTATAATTAATTCCAATACCTTATTGTAAAAGTTTCAATATTACAAATTTACCTGGATCCTTAGTCAATTTGTAACTTTCGTATATCAATATCTTATTTAGCTTTTATTATTTATTTCAAATTCTTTAAGTTCTTAAGTTTGTAATTAATTTTTCTTTTGTTCAGAATTGATCCTAAACTCACCCAGTGACTTTTCAAAGTTGTCATTTTGAAAGTCTCTAATAGCTTTAAGATGATTAATAGGCAATTTCAGAAAGTGATTAGAAAGTGAGGTTGCTAACTTATTATCATTTAACCCTTCCTACTTAAATTTAACTCTCTGTACTTGAATAAAACATTCCATAATTCAAGCCTGTTTATGAGAGTACATTATAATGAATATATTATTATATAGGAAATGCTTATCCCAACTATGTATTTTTCAATGACCTGCTCTGCACAGCCCTAGCAGCATAAAGCCCCAATATACTTCTGTCACTGCAAATCTATCTCACTATGGCTTCTGAATGGTTCCCTTCAACATCTGATCTGTTAACTACAATAATTTCAGACAGCAGTACATTTGAGTGACCCAACGTAATAAAGTGTCTCAGCCAGATATATGTTTGATGCAGCTTTCTCCTCTGTGACATCTAGCATTTCTTTAACCTTAGGGATTGGCAACCCCTGAAATGCACATTCTGTCTCTTTATTTCTCCTACATTCCATTTTGGAGACTTCTCAAAACATCCTCATAGCACATTATTGAAATTCAGTAGAAATTAAGCCTGATTTCTTGGTAAGAGGCTAAAATACTTATATTCGTTGTTGTTGTTAGCTGTGAAGTCATGTCTGACCCATCATGACACCATGGACAATGTTCCTCCAGGCTTTTCTGACCTCCCTGATCCTCGGGAGTCCATTTAAGCTCATGCCTACTGCTTCAGTGACTCCATCCAGCCACCTCATTCTCTGTTGTCCTCTTCTTTTGCCCACCATCTTTCCCAGCATTAGGTTCTCCACTGAGCCTTTCCTTTTCATTAGGTGGCCAAAGTATTTGAGTTTCATCTTCAGGATCTGGCCTTATAAAGAGCTGTCAGGATTGATCTCCTCTAGGACTGACCAGTTTAATCACCTTGCAGTCCAAGGGACTTGCAGGAATCTTCTCCAGCACCATAGTTCAAAGGCCTCAATTCTTTGGTGCTCAGCCTTTCTTTCTTTCTTCTCTCATTAGCTAGCCATACCCTTACTGGGATTTGAACCTGGGCTATATTACATACTACAAATACAACAAAATGTAACAAAAAGGCAACAGTAAAAATATTGGGTTTCTGCCTGGATGGTCTCTTGTGACAAGCCGAAGGACAGAGAATGGAAGTAGTGATCTTCCTCCTATATTTGGGCATACATATATGTTTTTTTATTTGTGCTGATAAATAAATAAAGGGAGACTAGTATAGATCTATTTCAAGCTATTTAGCTCTCATCAGCTAGCCATACCCTTACTGGGATTTGAACCTGGGCTATATGGCATACTAGGCACACTAGGCAGAGATCTTAGCCATTAGGCCACAGGCTCTTATCCGTTTATCAGCGAAGCCAGGGTGATACCTGGCTTTATTAAAAAATAAATAAAAAGAAACTCTTAAAACAAGTGGTCAAACAAAAAAGGCCTCAGAAGACCATCGTGAGGCATATTATGTAAGAGACAAAAAACCCAACAATAATAACGTCTGTCCTGCTCTTTAGGATATTGTGTAGAGCAGGTTTGAAGGAAACAAAGTGAAGTTGCTTCCTTCAAAAAGAACAGCAAGTAGTCAATGTACAATTTTCAAAATACTCATATGTTGCTTCCAAAAAATAACTTTCCTTGTGTACTTTCCATTTAAATATTATGTATTATTCATTAGAAAATGAGTGGAAATTGTGTAATCTAACTGCAACTGAACAATTAGACTTGATGTTCTCTGTATTATAATAAGTTCTAAGCCTTTCCCCTTGAGAAAGATCTCCACAAAATTGCTTGGCACCTAGAGCATATGGCTTACTGTGTCTGCCTAATGATTAAAACCAGCATTGAATTGATAGAAATGTTTCCTGAGAGTCAGAACAAAAGATTTAAAGACCATTTCACACTATGCTGTATATCCTATAAATATGTGCAAACAGATGGTTCCAGGCAGCCTACACTCCTTTATACAATTAATCAAAGCCTATGTTTTAACAGTAAATATGGTTGGAAAAAGCTGTATTGGAAACAAATTCTCTTTGGCCAGTAAAGTTTATTTTGTTAAATAAAAATTAAGCAAATTCCATTTTCTTCTGTCCAGCTTTGATGCAGGCATTGTTTAAGCAGTTTTATTTGTATGGAGTAGATACGAGGTAGACCATATTTACTAAGCCTATAGTTGCTCTTGTTTTTCCCATCTGATCTACCTTTAATGCTATTTATTGGCTATATGAAGATTTGTGTTCATGGTACTGCTGTGTTACAAACTGTCCTCTGATATGTGAAAAGTTATCTTCAGACATGAAAGAAACTTTAGTTTTTTATTTTATTTTCAGGGTGCTTTAATTATGAGATGGTTAATGTTGCTATATTGTGTTCTCCATCTGTCTGGTACTCTATATTTATTTATTTCTCAGATGTACATACTATTATGTATGTATTTCTCCACATCTTATATTTTTGCTTGCATCATTTGATTTGAAAATGGTTCATAGGAGAAATTATTCCATGACACTTTCATCTGATTTAACTGAAATGAAAGTGCCTAGGAAGTGTACTGACTGCCAAGAAATTGATTGGCAGTAACAAAAGCTACTCAAGTAGACAAAAGTTCATATGAGCCAACAGCATGCAAATGGTGTTAATTGAAAGAAAAAACTAACGTATTATGTCATAACCAACCAATCAACCAATTGTTTGGTCAATCAACCAATATGTCCCTTTCCTGGAAAAAATTATAGGATATGGCATTTCTCCATCATCAAGCCAGAGATAGAAGTCTGTCTTTTACCTGGTAGAATATTAGATAATATTGGAGTTTTCTGCTGTTATACTTCTTCTAGCAATAATTCATTGCAACAAAATAACCTCTTCACCATCTCTTAATTAACAAATTTAAACTTTTCATCCCATAATTCAATTCTTCATTATAGGCAAATCAAATAAGTAATGTTTTTCCCAATCCAATTGTCAGGAAAAAGTCCAGATAGAGCTCTAAAGTAATAACATTAATGCATTTAAAATTCCACATCACTATTCTAAGGTGTAAGTAAAATCCCATTTAAGAGACATAAAGTGATTCGTATATTCTAGAGTAAACAAAAAAAAACCCCTAAAGTTTAATATGACAGTGAGGAACTTTCTCCCTTTCTAATCATGAGCCTGGAAGTGTTACTCAGATTCAAGGCTAAACTGCAATCAGAAAAGAGGAAAGTTCTTATTAAAAGTCAGTAAAAGCAACAAGGTTATATCATTTCTACTCTTGTAGCCATTGATTTTAATACAATTTATCTCAAGCACTGTAGTACCTTTTTACTTTTTAAATTTCACAAACACAACAAAATGGAAATTATTTAACACTCTGGAGTTCAATGTAATATGAGTGAAAGTACTAAAATAATTGTAAAAGACATTTCAAAAGTTTTCCACTAAAATGTGAATTGTGCAGTGGGGAGGAAGAAAAGAATAGTGATTCTTTTATTGATTGCTAAAGGTACAGAGAAGAAAAACAGCTGAATTCTCTCTAACTTCATTTGTTCTATATACTAGAAATGATGTAAAAACATACCCAGAGTAACTGAAAAAAATCCCATTGCTATAGAGGTAATTGCCTTGTTTTTGATTTGATTAGCTCTATAATCTATGACACATTGTCCACAGTGGATGGAAACCCCTAGTTGGCAATTAGCATAAAAATATCATCAAAGTTAACTTTAGTTAATATCTGAATAGGAGACAACCTGGAAATACTTGGTTAAACTGAATAATCTAAAATAATCCCAGAAGGCAGCAATGGCAAGCCAGTATGATTCTTCTTCCAAGAAAAAGGAAAACATATTGTACATATTTATTTATTAATTGACCATGAATCAGGAGATTCTAAAGCAAATTATAACTGAGAATTCAGAACTATTTTGAGGGAGGCAGTGCATTTTGATCACCTTCTTTTCCATGGACTCAAAGTAACTGAACATACAGATTTGTCCATATTCCTATTGTTCACCTCTTATGTATGGATTGAAATTAAATATATTCCAGTATGACCATGGTTAGCAATTGGGTTTTAAAGCCAATTATTATCAACCCAACAGCCCTGACATCTAGTCCACCCAAGCTCATAACAAAACAGTTATATAACTGAGTCAAAGCTATTGAGCTTCCCTGTTTATTAATTGGAACTTGAAAAATACTTGCTAAATACTGTAAGAAAAAAGAGGGGTACATAGAGTATATTCTTTGCTTTTCAACCACTGTACCCCTGGCACACATTTTCCTACTCATGTGTGTAAAGAAGTAAGATATTTTTCTGTTCATCTCCTTCTAAATGATTATGATTCTTAAAAGAATGAGAAGAGAAAGAGAGCGAGAGTGAGAGACGTAGGAGATAGCAGTTATACAACCTGAGGATACCTGGAACCCATCAATGGACCAGATTTAGACATACTAAATCAATGTTTCTCAACTTTAGCAATGTGAAGATACATGGCCTTCCACTCTCAGAATTCACCCACTAACATGCTGGGGGAATTCTGGGAATGTAAGTCCACACATGTTTAATGTTTAATGTTTAATAAATTTATATGCCGCCCAATCCCGAAGGACTCCAGGATCTTCAAGTTGCTGAGGTTGAGAAACACCGACCTAAACTATGTAAAGTTGCAGTGGTCTGTTTGGTACAAGTTAAAAAAGAATAAGACTATTTAACAACTGAATATGGAAAAAATGAACTCAAGATGCATAACAAACTTGTGGTTGGGTAGTTTAAGTTTAAGTTTAATAGCATTTATATGCCATCCAATCTCGTGGGACTCCAGGCAGCTTACACTACAGAATAAATCAAGAAGAAAAAAAATAAAATAGAAGGAAAGAAAAGATAGATTTAAAAAAACACACCATGCACTCCGTTCTAAATGGGGCTGGACTGTATTTGGGGTCAACAGCCCCAGGCCTGCCGGAACAGCCAGGTTTTAATGGCTTTCTGGAAGGCTGAGAGAGTGGGAAGGGTCCGGATCTCTGCAGGTAGATCATTCCACAGGGCCGGGGCAGCTACAGAGAAAGACCTCCCCCGAGTAGTCGCCAACCAGCATTGCCCAGTCAACGGTACCCGAAGGAGGCCCAGCCTGTGAGATCTTATGGGTCATTGGGAGGTATATGGCAGGAGGTGGTCCCGTAGATATCCAGGTCCTAAGCCGTGTAGGGCTTTAAAGGTAATGACCAGCACCTTGAAGCGCGTTCGGAGACCGATGGGAAGCCACTGCAGCTAGCGGAGGATAGGTGTAACATGGGTATACCTAGGTACACCCGATATCGCTCGTGCATCCGCATTCTGGACCAATTGTAGTCTCCGAACACTCTTCAGGGGCAGCCCCAAGTAAAGCGCATTACAGTAATCAAGCCTAGAGGTGACGAGAGCATGAGTGACCATTTGAAGTGCCTCCCGCTCCAGGTAGGGCCGCAACTGGTGCACCAGGCGAACCTGGGCAAAAGCCCCCCTGGTCACAGCCGACAGGTGGTATTCTAATGTCAGCTGAGAATCCAGGAGGACACCCAAGTTGCGGACCCTCTCTGAGGGGTGAAGAGTTTTGCCCCCTAGGCTGAGAGATGGAATATCTGGTCTGTTCTTGGGGGGCAACATCAATAGCCACTCAGTCTTGTCTGGATTGAGTGCAAGCTTGTTAACTCCCATCCAGACCCTGACAGCCTCCAGGCACTGGCACATCACTTCTACCGCTTCGCTGAATTGGCACAGGGCGGACAGATACAACTGGGTATCGTCCGCATATTGGTGATATTTGATCCCGTGCTGACGAATGATCTCACCCAGCGGCTTCATGTAGATGTTAAATAGGAGGGGGGACAGGACCGAGCCCTGAGGCACCCCATACTTTAGGGGCCTAGGGGTCGACCTCTGTCCTCCAACCAACACTGACTGTGACCTATCTGAGAGGTAAGAGGAGAACCACCATAACACGGTGCCTCCCACCTCTCCCAATCGTCACAGAAGGATACCATGGTCAATGGTATCGAAGGCCGCTGAGAGGTCAAGGAGTACCAGGATAGAGGAATGACCCCTATCCCTGGCTCGCCAGAGATCATCGATCAGAGCGACCAAAGCAGTTTCTGTGCTGTAACCAGGCCTGAAACCCGACTGAAAGGGATCATAGATAATCTGCTTCATCCAAGGTCCGTCGGAGCTGAAAGGCCACCACCTTCTCAACAACCTTCCCTACAAAAGGGAGGTTGGAGACTGGACGGTAATTTTTAAGGATAGCTGGATCCACAGAAGGCTTCTTCAGGAGGGGTCTTACCACCGCGTCCTTTAAGGGTAGCGGGAAAGATCCCTCCTGTAGAGAGGTATTAACAATCCTCTGGAGCCAGCCTCGTGTAACCTCCCTGCTGGTCAAAACCAGCCAGGAGGGACACAGGTCCAGTAAACAGGTGGAGGTACTCACAGCTCCCATGGCCTTGTCCACTTCCTCAGGAGTGACAAGTTGGAACTCACTCCAAGAAATCCGATCAGGGCCCACTCTCGGCATCTCCGCAGGTACTGTCCAAGTGGAGTCCAGGTCCATCTGAATCTGAGCGATTTTGTCAGACAGAAACTGACCAAATTCCTCGGCTCTTCCCTGCAAGGGTTCACCTGCATCCCTCCCTTTCAGGAGGGAGCGGGTTATCCTAAACAAGGTGGCCGGGCAGGATTCTGAGGACACAATGAGAGCGGAGAAATGCATACATTTTGCTGTCCGTATCGCCACTAGATAAGTCCTAATAAAGGCTCTTAATTGTATTCGGTCAGATTCGGATTTACTGGCCCTCCAGCGTCGCTCTAGTCATCTCTTTTGGTGCTTCATCTCCCGGAGTTCCTCGGTAAACCAAGGGGCCCTCCTGGATCCATTGCTGCAGAGAGGCTGCAAAGGTGCAATCTGATCAAGAGCCCCAACTGCCGCTCTGTTCCAAGCAGCGACCAAGGACTCTGTCGGATTGTGGGCAAGGGAGTCGGGTATCTCCCCAAGCTCTGTCTGAAATCTGAAAGGATCCATCAGGCACCTGGGGCGGAACCATTTAATCGGTTCCACCTCCCTGCAGTGGGGGAGTAGTTTCTGGAAATCAAGCCTCAGTAGGAAGTGATCTGACCATGACAAGGGCAAGGTCTTTGTGCCCTTCAGTTCCAGATCACATCTCCACTGCCGCAAGAGAAACACAAGGTCAAGAGGGTGTCCTGCTGTATGAGTCGGACCATGAATTACCTGGGTCAAGTCCATGGCTGTCATGGAAGCCATGAACTCCTGTGTCCCATCAGAGCGTTCACCGAGAGATGGCAGGTTAAAGTCCCCCAGTACTATAAGTCTTTTTTTCCTCTTTCTTTGTTTCCTTGTTTCTTTATTCTTTCACTATCTCTCCCTTTTCTCTCTCCTTTTTCCATCCTCTTTCTCAAGCCAGATTTCCACTCTCCCCCCTCTTCTGTATCTTATGCCTTTTTCTCATCGTACTTATAATCTTACACCTTCCAAAACCTGCTGACTATGAGTAGAAAAGCAGCCCCCCTTGGCTCTACATCAACTTCTGCCCCCTCACCTGTGGAGGCCAGAGGACAATACAGCCAATGCTTCAGCAAGAAAAAGAGAAAGGAGCAAATTTTGAGACACTCATGCAAGCGATGCAGAAAATGCAAGCAGGACTTGACAGTAAGGATGACAAGCTAGACACCCTTGTAAAGAAGTTTGAGAATATGGGGAAAAATGGAGATAATGGAACAACAAAACCAAAGCATAGTACAAAAAGTTGATAAAATGGAAGGGAAAATTGAAAGTATGCATAATTGGATGACGAAATATGAAGACAGGATTCAAAAAATTGAAGATAAAATCCAAGAAGGAGAGAAGAAAACCAAGAAGCTGGAGAGCAGACTAAGCGACGTTGAAAGAGAGAGTAGTGGAATACTAAGATGGGAGATGGATAGGTCTGAATTTTTCTTAAGATTTCAAAACATAGAAGAAGAAAAAGGAGAGAACTTAGTTCAGATAATATCCATATCCTGATAGATGTATTAGAGATATCCAAAGATAAGATGATAGATATGATAGACGAATCCTTTCGAGTACATACAAGATATGCAATGAGAAATGCTCTTCCAAGGGAAGTGCATGTAAGATTTACTAAGAAAACAACCAAATTATAAATTTTACAGAAAATGAGAGATAGAAAATTAGAATACAAAGGCAAGGAGATTGTAGTTCTCAAACAAATTCCGAGAGAGGTGAGAGAGAGGAGAAACCAATTCCTGACCAAAGTTCTGATTAAAAAAGGTGTTAATTACAGATGGCTCATATCAGAAGGTCTACTATGTACATGGCAAGGACAAAGACACAGGATAGATACAATTGAGAAGGCAGAAGCTTTTTATGCAGAATATTTTAGAGAAATGGCTGAGAAAACTGGAAAAGATGACTCTGTGGCACAACTACTGGAGTCACCTACAACTGCGACTGAAAAAATAGAAGGAGCTGTAGGTGGAATTGAGAAAAAAGAAGGTGCAGTGGGGGATGTAAGCTGTTGAGAAAAACAAGAACCCAGATCTACTAGAACTATAAACCCTGTATATAAAGTATAAACATGGAAGAAAGAAAAATGATTACAATTAACATTAATGGACTTAATTCGGTAACTAAAAGAAAGAAAACATTCCATAAATTAGAGAAGTTAAAACTTGACATAATTTGCCAGAAGAAGTACATATCCAAAAGAGATATGAACATCTACTAATTCAACCAAAGCTTGGGAAAATGTTTTCAACACTGGTGAACTGCAAGAAAAGAGGAGTGATCTTCTATATTAAAGGCAATATTCCAGCAAAATTAATTTATGCAGATGAAGAGGGAAGAATTCTGATGGTGGAAATTATGGATACTAAAAAAACACTCCTAATTGGAATTTATGCCCCCAATGAAAAACAAGACGAATTCTATAAATAAATTACATAAAAGAATTTTGGACTTAGACTATGGTGATATTTGTATGATGGGAGACTTTAATGGCATTGTGAACCAAAATATGGACTATAAAACATACAAAATAAAAAAGTTAAATAGAAAGTTGCTGCCGAAATCCTTCTTTAGGATGATAGATGAAGTAAATCTAAAAGATATATGGAGAGAAAGAAATGTCAAAAAAGAACAATACACTTTCTATTCAAATAGACATTCATCATTTTCTAGAATAGACATGATATGGGCTTCAGCAGAGTTGAGCTGCAATGTACAAGAAATTGAGATTGGAGCAACCACCTGGGCGGACCACAACCCAATTTCAATTAAATGGAAAGGCCAAAGGGCAGGATCCAGATGGACATTAAATAATACTATATTGAAAGAAAAAGACTTTGTACAAAAAATGGAAAAAGAGCTAGTCCTTTTCTTTAAAGAAAATAGGAAAGAAGATACATCAATGCAGAATCTTTGGGACACAATGAAGGCTGTTACTAGAGGTCTGATAATAGACTACATAAGGAAGAGAAATCTAAAGAAAAGACAAATGCATAAAGCTGCTGACCTCGTTGCCGCTGTCACGACCCTCTAGACTCCCCCCCTCCATCTGACTTGACTCGACATTCCCCTGTGGTGCGGTCCTTCCTTTGTGTGTCCTCTGTTTGCCCTCAGGCATATGGGGCCTTTTGTCATATGGATTCCCTGATCACGGCCGCTGGACTCTGGATTTGTGATCTGGTCCTATTTGGTGTGACCACTACCGCCCATTGATGTCTGGGGACACCATCTCAGCCCCAACAGACTTCTTTGGACCCCTATATTACTACACCATCTTATCGCACGAGAAAGAGGGAAGATGAACTTTCTCTCCCTCTATATCTCCGCTAATTTCAGCAGACTGGACTCTTGCGAACTAGCCACAAACTTTGTATGAACTTTGCACATTTTAACAGCCGCGCAATTTTTCTTTTTGTATGGGGTATGTATGTGGTATGTATGTGATGGATGGTTGATGTTTGTACCCACTTTTTATTAATCTTTATTATCATTATACCCTGTAATTTTAAATTGACTTATGTGGGGACTGTATGAGTGAGCGACTGTGTACGTATGAGAGGACTGGGAGTACAGCCAGGTGCCTCCTCCACTGAGTGCTATTGCAGAAGTGGTAGGGGGCCCAGGCCGATCTCCCGTCCTAGAATGATTGAGATAAATGGCCTGCTGGAGAGAGCGGAGGCTATGGGAGGGGAAATGGGATCCACGGGTGCGGGAGTGGGCCGGAACATTACGGTCATGACTGGGAGGGGCAGGTACGCCGGGAACTTCAGGGCTAGCCATTACTGGGGAAGGAGGGTTCGCTACGTCACAGCGGTCCCTCCTTCCGGCCCTGTTAGTTCCACTCCAGGACCAGATGGTGAGAGTGGTCAGGGCCCTGGTCTCAGCCTGTTGTTGCTAAATGCCAGGTCTGTGGTTCACAAGGCTCCCCTCATCTGGGACCTAATATTAGATGAGGGGGCAGACCTGGCATGTATTACTGAAACCTGGCTGGGCCCGGAGGGAGGAGTCCGCCTCACTGAAATGTGCCCAGAAGGGTTTCAGGTGCTCCATCAGCTGCGACCCCAGGGAAGGGGTGGGGGAGTGGGTGTCATCATCCGAGGGTCATTAGTTCCTCATAGGATCCCTGCTCCGGAGCTTGTCGGGTGTGAGTCCTTGTTGGTGAAGTTGGACCTTGTGGGTCAAGTGGGCTTGTTATTAACGTACCTTCCTCCCAACAGTGTTGCAACAGCCCTCCCCTCACTCCTCGAGTCAGTAGCCAAGCTGGTGGTGAACACGTTAACAACAAGGCCACTTGATCCCCAAGGTTCAGCTTCACCAGAAAGGACTCACACCTGACAGTCTCCGGAGCAAGGATCCCACGAGGTGCTAATGATTTCCAGATGACAACTGCCACTCCCCCACCCCTTATCTGATGTCATGGTTGGTGCAGCACCTGAAACCCTTCTGGGCACATTTCTTTTTTTATATATATATTTTTTATTTTTATTACATAGACAACACATACACACAACAATAAAAAAAAACACAAAAAAACCCCATCATCACATACAGCATGTCGTTTGGTTACAGGTGTTTTAACATTTATCATTCTTATACATTTATTATTTCATTTAATAGGTTATAATATACAGTTTGGGTTGCTTTGTTTACCATCCCTTCCTCCTGTTGTAACACCACCTTATTTTCCCTTTCTTTTCTCCCTCCCTCCCTTCTCTACTTTCTTCCTTCCTCCTCTCCTTTCCCTTCCTTCTTCCTGTACCTTTCTCCTACTCCTGCTCTTCCTCTTCCCCTTCCTACCCTCTCTCCTCCTCTTTCTCTCCTTTCCATCCTCCTCTCCTTACCTCTTTCTCCTTTCCCCCGTCTTCCTTTCATTGTTGGTGTGTCTTGTTGGTGTGTCTATTTTAAATCTCAGTTTATGTTTCCTTGGGATGGTATTTCCGCCAACCCAGACATAATTTAGTATCATTTCTTATTCCATTACCTTTGCTAATCTATCCTAACTATATTCCCCCACACACACACTTTGTATCTCTCTGTTGTATATATACTTCTATATTTGATACACACAACAATAAAAAAACACAAAAAAACCCACAACAAACATATGTTGTAAAAAAGTATATCAGCTGGTTACAAAAAGCTTTTGTGCATCTCTTCCACAGTCATCAAATATAATTCATATTAATTCAAATGTCTTAACTCAAATATTTACTATATTAACATCATCATAGCTCCACTTTTATTTGACTACAGTTATTTAAACATCCTTCATCCTTAAATATACCAAGATTCAATCCATAACCACATGCTGGCATTTCATTTACTTATTTATAAAATCCTCCATTAACATTAAGTCCTCATATCCTGTTTTAGCTAAACATCCATAATATCTAATACCAAAGATTTCTAATCCTCCATGTATATAATTTATTATCATTATCCTTTCTTTATTTAATTATATCCTATATCATAGCATTTTCCCCCTATTAGTTAAAATTTAACTGTATATAGTTTTATTTTTTTATGATAATTATTATTGTTATTAATAATCTTTATATATAGTCCAAAAATATTTCTAACCTTCCCTTCTCATATCCAATTATTACGTATCATATCAACTCAACATTGTATACATTACTATCATTATCAATTTTTATTTAACTATACCTATTACCAATGGATTTAACTAAGTTTAGCTAATTTTGAATTATACTCTTCCATCTATCAACCTGTATCTCTCCAATAACAGAACAATCTTATATCTGCTGCCATTTGTGGGTCCAATTCTCCAAACATCTTTATGAACAAGTCCATATGAAGAAATCTTTGCACTTTCTTGTCTGTGGTGTCTCTCATATGATGTTGACACCCTCTTTTTGTTTCCTTTATCAGCTTGTCTTTAATTCTCAGCAGTGGTATCAAATATTTTGCAAATAGTATTTCATAAACCATAAATTCTTTGATATTTTCTTCTCCTCCTGCGCCCTGTCTTTTGAAGTAAATTTTCTCTCCATTTAACTCCTCTTCAAATATTCCATTCTTTCCTCCCTCAGAAGTAAACCAATTGTTACGAATATCAACAAGCTCAAATTCTTTATCTCCGTTTTCATTCTTATTTTGTATTTGGAAAACATCCTCAGTTTTTTCCTCATACTTTGTTGCCAAAAACACCAAATAATCCAATTTTCTCTGAATTCTGTCCTCTGTATCAGACAGCGTCTTCAGAGCTGAGAGTATCACTTGAAGAGACGCTTGAATAGACATCATGTTTATACGCAGTTGTATTTTTTCTTAAGAGCTCTGAAGTATTTGCAAGTAAAAGCAGACTGAAAGCTGTACAATCTTATCAGATCTTAAGCCAAAACAACCAAGCAATAAAAGTGTCAAGATGTAAACAGTCAAATTGTAGTGAATTAGTTTACAGCCCGCTTGCAGAGAATCAGAAGAGATGTTGGAGTAATCTATCCATTTGAAAAGGTTTTACTTAGAATCAATCCATGTGAATAACATTTAAAGAGTAAGATAACCACTGTCCAAAACCATTAAAAAGATCAAAATCACCGCTAGGTTCTTCTATTCTTTAATTGAAATTAGTTTTAGAATTTTTAGTCCATTTTTCTTTAAACAGTAAAATGTTCTTACCAGCTGGAAACACTTTCTCTTTCTCTTTCAAGTCGCCCTGACTTTGACAGTCTTAAAAGACTGGAATTTTTACTACCAGACGAAGACTTTAAACCTGCTTTTCTCAGAGACTTGCGATATCTCCGAGATCAGCAAGATATAAGCTTCCGATTCACCATCTCTTCGGGATGATTTAGGTTCGTTAGAACCCCCCAGCAATAAAAGTATCGAGTGCGATCTCAGAGCTTTGAGATCACACATCGTCCCGTCACAGCATCCAGGCTCCGCCGCTGGGCACATTTTTGAGAGGGGGACTCCTCCCTCATGGCCCAGCCAGGTTTTAGTAATACATGCCACGTCTGCCCCCTCGTCTAGTATTAAATCTGAATCACAGACCTGGCATTTAACAGCAGCAACCTGAGACCAGGGCCCTGACATCTCTTGCCACCTGGTCCTTGGGTTGAGTTTTCAGGGCCGGAATGAGGGATCGTTTTTTTATATAGCAATAGCAGTAGACTTATATACCGCTTCATAGGGCTTTCAGCCCTCTCTAAGCGGTTTACAGAGAGTCAGCATATTGCCCCCAACAATCTGGGTCCTCATTTTACCCACCTCGGAAGGATGGAAGGCTGACTCAACCCTGAGCCGGTGAGATTTGAACCGCTGAACTGCTGATCTAGCAGTAGCCTGCAGTGCTGCATTTAACCACTGCGCCACCTTGGCTCATATCGTTGTAACATAGCGAGCCCTCCTTCCCCGGTAATGGCCAGCCCTGAAACTCCTGTCGTACCTGCCTCTCCCAAACATGATCGGGATGCTCCGGCCCGTCCCCGTTGCCATAGACCCCCCCTCCCCTCCCACGGCCCCCGTTCTCCCCAGCAGGCCATTCGTATCATACAATCTGGGACGAGAGGCGGATCCAGGCCCCCATCCACTTCTGCCTCTGCACTCAGTGGAGGGGGCTCCAGGCCACACTCTCAATCCCCTCATGCATACCACCCAGACATTCTCTGCATGCATACCCCACTAATAATAAAATATTAAAATATACAATAATACAAGATAAAAAATTTAACTTAAAAACACGTGGGAACATTCTCTCAGCCATCCATCCATACATTCACTCCTTCACTCAGCAAACTAGATGGACACAGTTCTTAGACCGCCAAGCGGTTGGCGCAGTTTTGAGATAAATAAAGTTAGTAATAATGTAAGAGAGGAAAGTCTTTGCGCTCTGAGTCTTCTCCTCTGCGGAGTCCAGTAGAAAGAACAAGGCTCTAAAGTTTGAAGTGGATGTGGGTTGACGCCGGTTGGAGGGGAGAGGGACAGGCTCCCTACCCACCTCCTCTTTGTCCCCCACTTTCTCTTTCTGGGGAGATTGTAAGCACATTTCATTTCATTTCATTTATTGTTTTTGTATGCCGCCCGAAGGACTCCCGGCGGCTTACAATAAAACAGAGAAAGGGGATAAATAAGACAATACAAGACAATACAACAATTTAAAATACGACAACGTTCACAGATGAAGTGGGGCTGGATACTTCAACAGCCACCAGCCTGCCAGAACAGCCAGGACTTAGTAGCTTTACGGAAGGCCGGGAGGGTAATAAGGGTCCGGATTTCCATGGGGAGCTCGTTCCAGAGGGCTGGAGCTGCAACAGAGAAGGCTCTCCCCCGGGGGGTCGCCAGCCGGCATTGGCTGGCAGATGGAATCCAGAGGAGGCCAAGTCTGTGCGATCGAATCGGTCTTTGGGAGGTAATTGGCAAGAGGCGGTCTCTCAGGTACCCAGGTCCGATGCCATGAAGGACTTTATAAGTAACGACCAGCACCTTGAAGTGTGTCCGGAGCCCAATGGGTAGCCAGTGCAGCTCACGGAGGATAGGTGTAACGTTGGTGTACCTAGGTACACCCACAATCGCTCATGCGGTGGCATTCTGGACTAACTGAAGTCTTCAAACACTCTTCAGGGCAGTCCCATGTAGAGCGCGTTACAGTAATCCAGTCGTGAGGTCACGAGGGCATGAGTGACTATCTGCAGGGCCTCCCGGTCCAGGTAGGGTCGCAATTGGTGCACCAGGCAAACCTGGGCAAAGGACCCCCTGTTCACAGCCGACAAATGGTGTTCTATAGTCAGCTGTGGATCAAGGAGGACTCCCAAATTGCGAACCCTCTCTGAGGGGCGTATAATTTCACCCTCCAGCCTGAGAGATGGAGTAGTTAGCCAATCTTTGGGAGGGAGCATCAATAGCCACTCAGTCTTGTCGGGATTGAGTGCAAGCTTGTTCATTCCCATCCAGACCCTGACAGCCTCCAGGCATTGGCACATCACTTCTACCGCTTTACTGATTTGGCACGGGGCAGACAGATACAATTGCGTATCGTCTGCATATTGGTGGTATTTAATCCCGTGCCAGCGTATGATCTCGCCCAGTGGCTTCATGTAGATGTTAAATAGGAGGGGGGACAGGACTGAACCCTGCGGCATAATTGAGGGGCCTAGGGGTTGACCTCTGCCCTCCGACCAACACCGACTGCGACCTGTCTGAGAGGTAGAAGGAGAACCACCGGAGGATGGTGCCTCCCACTCCCACCTCCTGCAACTGTTGCAGAAGGATACCATGGTCGATGGTATCAAAGGCCGCTGAGAGGTCAAAAGGACAAGGATAGAGGAGTGATCCCTATCCCTGGCTCTCCAGAGATCATCGATCAGCATGACCAAAGTGGTTTCTGTGCTGTAACCAGGCCTGAAACCGGACTGAAAGGGATCCAGATAATCAGTTTCATCCAAGGACCGTCGGAATTGAAAGGCCACCACTTTCTCAACAAAATGGCTGGGTCCAGAGGCGATTTCTTCAGGAGGGGGTCTCACCACCGCATCCTTTAGGAGAAGCAGGAAGGATCCCTCACAGAGAGAGGTGTTAACTATCATCTGGATCCAGCCGCGTGTCATCTCCCTGTTGGTCGAAACCAGCCAGGAGGGACACGGGTCCAGTATACAAGTGGAGGCACTCACCGCTCCCATGGCCTTGTCCACTTCCTCAGGAGCGACAAGTTGAAACTCAGTCCATAAGCTCTGCTGAAGACCTTCCCCCGGTACCTCGGCTGGTACCGTGCAATTGGAGTCCAGCTCTGTCCGAATCCGAGCGATTTTATCCATCAGAAACTGAACAAATTCCTCAGCTCTACTTTGTAAAGGGTCCTCCACGTCCCTCCCTTTCAAGAGGGAGCGGGTTATTCTAAACAAGGCGGCTGGGTGCGATTCTGCGGATGCAATAAGAGCGGCAAAATGTGAACATTTCGCCGCCCGTATTGCCACGAGATAGCTCTGATATAGGCTCTCATCAGTGCTCGGTCTGACTCAGATTTACTGGCCCTCCAGTGGCGCTCTAGGAATCTCTTTTGGCACTTCATCTCCCGGAGTTCCTCAGTGAACCAAGGAGCTCTCTCGGAGAGGTCGCAAGGGCGCAATCCCGTTTAGAGCCTCCGTCGCCGCAATATTCCAAGCAGTGACTAAGGACTCCACTGGACTGTGGACGAGAGTGTCAGGTATTTCTCCAAGCGCCGTTTGAAATCCCATAGGGTCCATCAGGCGTCTGGGGCAGAACCACCTAATCGGTTCCTCCTCCCTACAGTGGGGGATTGGTTTCCGAAAGTTAAGCCTCAGTAGGAAGTGATCAGACCATGACAAGGGCAAGATCTTAATACCCCTCAAATCTAGATCACGCCTCCATTGCTCCGAGAGGAATACGAGGTCAAGTGTGTGACCCGCTGAGTGAGTTGGACTCTGGATTACTTGGGTCAAGTCCATGGCTGTCATGGAAGCCATGAACTCCTGCACCCCATCAAAGCGTTCACCAAGCGTAGGAAGGTTGAAGTCCCCAGCACCATAAGCCTGGGAAACTCTACTGCCAGCTCAGCTACAGACTCAAGGAGCGAGGGAGAGCTGTTGTAACGCTGTTGGGAGGTAGGTACGTTAACAACAAGCCCACTTGACCCCCAAGGTCCAACTTCACCAACAGGGACTCACACCCGACAACCTCCGGAGCAGGGATCCTACGAGGAACTAATGACCCTCGGATGATGGCAGCCACTCCCCCACCCCTTTCTCTGGGGTCACAGCTGATGAAGCACCTGAAACCCTTCTGGGCACATTTCAGTGAGGGGGACTCCTCCCTCCGGGCCCAGCCAGGTTTCAGTAATACATGCCAGGTCTGCCCCCTCATCTAAAATTAGGTCCTGGATGAGGGGAGCTTTACGAATCACAGACCTGGCATTTAGCAACGACAGCCTGAGACCAGGGCCCTGAGAACTCTCACCATCTGGCCCTGGAGTGGAACTAACAGGGCCGGAAGGAGGGACTGCTGTGATGTAGCGAACCTTCCTTCCCCGGTAATGGCTAGCCCTGAAGTTCCCGTCATACCTGCCTCTCCCCATAGTGACCGTAATGCTCCGGCCCACCCCCGTACCCGTAGACCCCATTTCCCCTCTCACAGCCTCCGCTCCTTCCGGCAAGCAATTTATATCAGTCATTCTAGGACGGGAGATCGGCCTGGGCCCCCCCTACCACTTCTGCAATAGCACTCAGTGTAGGAGGCACCAGGCTGTATTCCCAATCCTCTCATACATACACAACCACTCATCCATACATTTCCCATGGAAGTCAGTTAAAACACAGAAAATACAACAATAATGAGATTAAAAAAGTGGGTACAGACATCAACAGACATACCATACACACCACATTCATAAAATTGCGCTGTTGTTAAAAGATGTGCAAATTCAGATAGAGTTTGTTGGGTTCGCCAGGAGTCCAGTCCTGGGGGTTCGCGAGGATGTAAAAAGGGAGGAAGAGTCACGTCTTCTCACTTCCTTGCGTGGGAGATAATATAGGTGATCTTGTGAAAGAGGGGTCCAAAAGGTTACAGGTGGGCTATGATGGCTGTAATGGAGTGCCTTGAATCCAATGTCCAGGGACCAATGTCGAGCAGGCATGAATAGGGAGCCAGGTAGAAAAGTCCCGTCTGAGTAGAAGCAAGCTGAGGGCCAAGGAAGGAAGGAAAGGCCGCAGCGTAGAGGAGGCCTAGAGGGTGGACTAGGGGCCCATGGCAACGACCGCAAGGCCCACTGCCAGGTCTTATAACGCCCCATAATAAGTCGAAGAATGCTCTAAAGAGCCAGCCAACAGAGTCCACAAACGCCCAAGAGACAAGGGTTAGATGACAAAATGACAAGAGTGCCAGGAGCAGCCAAAAACACGCTCCGTTGGAGTAGAGTAGAGGAGAGGGGAGCCTAGGGAGACTACAGCAGCTGAGGCATAAGCCGGCTGCCTTGTCTCATCCAGCGCAGATGCGATTCACCCATCTTCTTTAACCACAATAGTCCTCCAATAGTCTCTCCACTAGTCTCTCCAAAGGTCTCTCCAAGAATAGGCAGACAGCCAGGGCTCCTTCCGATCAGCGGGGGAAAAACCGGCTAGCGTTCCAGCGCTGCTTGTAGTAGTTAAAACACCGAAGGCTTGAAGACTTTGAAACGAGGCCTTCCACGCAGTGCTGCCATTCCCCCCCAGCCTCGTCAAGCGCTCCAGGCTGCCACAGGGGCAGGGGACGTCTGGGAGCAGCGTCCTTCCAGGAATCACCCAGGGAACTGCCTATTCAGGTCCACTAGGTCTCTCTCAGCTGCAAGGACCCCTTTTAGAAAGCTCCGATCCAAACCGCCAGATTATTCCGGCGTTTTTCTGCCCCACCGAATGGAGCAGAGAAACCAGCAGCCATCCCCACCTCGCACATGTGCAGAGTAACATGCAGGACTCTCGCGAAGGTGGAGTTCTGAGGTCTCCATGGCCACAGCAACAGCAGTCAGAGTGGTGAGGGGGGAAGCCCTCGTGTCTGCATTATTGATTTAAGATCGAACCAGAAAGCAGAGGGGAAATAGAAGAGGGAGGGAGGGGTCATGCCAGAAACCAAATAATGGTGATGAAAAAGGCAACAGATGGTTGATCTCACACGTCCCAATTCTCTCTGAAATGGTGGTCCTAGAGGCTAAGGCGAGGGTGGGAACGGTCGAGGGGCGAAAACAATTGGGGAGCAGTGTCGTCTGAAAAGGCACGCCTGAGAAATAATCCCGGATGGCAGCAGCAATAGCAGCGGGAGCCGGAAGGCGTGCCACAGTGACCAGAAGCCAGAATTTCAACAGCTGGTCCGCAGCAATGATGGTAAGAGTCAGAAAGGGCCGCGATGGAAGAGGGGGTGTGCTTGGGTCAGCAACAGCGATGTCAAGAAGGCCAGTCGCACAGACCCATAGCACAACGATGTAAAACTCACCAACCCCTTGGGCGGCAGTGCGGTTCAACGGCGTCTCACCAATGAAAGCACGGCCATAGCAATCCGAATTTGAGCTGAAATTGCCAACAGCTGGAGGATTGCCATCCGTGGAGGGGGGCATCGCCCGAAGGCCGCTTGATACCACTCAGCACCGTCAGAAACCGTCCAGAGCCGCCAGGGCAGCAGGTAGAACGGCGCCCCGCAAATGAAAGCAGGGCTGCGGAGAACCGAGCTCGAGTTGAAATTGCCGCCAGCTGGAGGACCGCCGTCCGTGGGGGGGCGTCGCCCCAAAGGCTGCCCGACACCGCCAAAGACCGCCCAGAACCGCCTGGGCAGCGCTTCTCCAGATAATCAGTCCTCCGAGATCCTCAAAGTTTCTTCTCACCCAGATTCCACTTTTTAGCAGGTCTGGCATTTGGCAGAGGCTCTATCTTAGTGGATTCGTCTCTCTTCCAGCCTGAGCGACAAGCTCAGGCAGCCATCTGGTAGGGAAAGGCATACTTTAAACAAAAGGTACATATCTTAAGCAATTAATGAGATTAATGAGATCCATACAGGATGCTTCATTTAGTAAGACCTTCAATATTATTTATGGGCCAAGTGTTATTGGACACAGTAGCAATTTGTCTCTGGTGCATAAGCTCTAAATATACAAACAAACAATAAATAGCATGTATTATAATCACAATAGCAGAAGGTAATAAGGAAAGATTAGAAGGATAATAATAAAACAACAACCCTACTACATGGGTAAATATCCTTAGACATAAGATGGTGCTATGGGAATTGTGTTTTCAGCAGAGTGAAATTGTAAGAATACTTCAATAAATTAAAACAAAATCTCAAATGTTAAGAAGTTTCTTCAGACTTTGGGATCCTAAAATAAAACTTATCTTGTGCCTAAAACTAGCTCTGATCCCTGCTACCTCTAATTATATGAAAGAGGCACAATAACTGCATATTCAAAGCCTAATTGGAAAGTTGCTTCCATCTGATCATCAAATGATGCACAGTCATTCTCCCCACCCCAATGGGAGTAGAATTTCTTTCACTTGTTGTAGGCATAATTTAAGATTTTATACTGTATACCATCCTGTTAGCAGCATTGTTTTAATGATCCATTTATTTACTTCTGGGCACGGAATGAAAAAAAAAATCCATTTGACACTTTATTTCAGGAAAAGAAATACCTTGTCTGGGTATTAGGAAACTACATCTGTGAATTTATAGGGCATTAGTTGCTTACTTCTATGTGGCTCTCTTTGAACAGTGCAAGCATAGGACCTGTGCAGCTGGATTGCCAAATGATATTGTATTGTATTGTATTGTATTGTATTGTATTGTATTGTATTGTATTGTATTGTATTGATAAAATATGTATATATGTCTATCTCTGGGCTAGCTGTCAACCTTTCAGGTTGTCCAGTCAAGAAGTACATGCAGAAGCACTAGCTCTAACTAAACATTACATTAACAGAATCATGCAGCTCTGAAAGTACATCTCTCCCCTCTTGCCTTTGCAGTCCAAGAAACTAGGGATGGTCCCTTCTAAGACATTTGCTGTACTCTCCCTTCTTTCTGTAGACACAGCTTTTCTGACTATTGTCTAGTCCATGCCTTTTTCTCCTGTCTGCCAAGGTTATTCCTACATACCATTATTCCAGTTGAGAAATGAAAAGATTCTTTCAACAACCCAGTACTGGGAAGAAGCTGGTCTAGTGGTAACATGAATGGAGTGACAGGATTCATTTGAAATTAATTATTTGAGTGTATTAATATGCTGAAAGCATGCATGTTTTTCAGTATGAAAAAGTATGAACTGAAAGCAATTTTATGCAACTGGCTCTAGCCACCATTGTTAGGTCCTATTTATTATAATTTTGGTATAATGCCAGTCCATAGATTTTGCATTCTCTTGAGAATGCAAGAATTGCTCTGTTTGCATTTTCTTGCTTTATGGCACTTAAACTGAGGTAGCATTGTGTCATTATTGTGTACTCAATGCATGGTTCTTTTTAGCAAAATTTTAAAGCAAACTATTCTTCTGAGACATTCAAACAGAAGTTAAATGGATGTTTATTTACTTAAATATTATAATTAATGTACATAGAGTCTCTGAAAATGTTAAGTGATTAAAATTAAGCATGTGTCATCATAAACAGGCAGGTTTATTTCTCAGTAGTTAGCAATATTAAATACTATAACACGCAAATGAAACTATCTAAATGAGCCCATCTGTATCCATCTTTTAGTTTACTTCGCAAGCAATATTTTAGAGATATAATCAACTGATTCACTTTGTCAGCCAATATGACAGTCTTGCATTTCTAGCATAGAAATGGTTATCATCTGTCTACAACTTGGCATAGTCTAACTAAAAGGAGCAGAGAAAGCCTGAGAGAGAGCTTGGTCCTGTATACTCCTGTATGTGTGGCGAGTGGAAAATAAGTGGGTGCAGGAAGGCAAAGGAGAGAGAAAGGTTGTGGGCATCAAAGATGGCTTGAATTCCATTGATTAATCTGAAATAAAACATTCTCTCTTTGGATTCACTCCTTTTTTTTGGTGGTTTGTCATGCAGCTCATTGGCATCTCAGCCTATCACACTAGACTCATAGTCTGGGCTAACAATCCAGAAATAAGGGATAGTAGTTGATCAATAATCAGAATGTGCTTTAGCAACTCTTTTTCTTTGTCTGTCTATTGTGAACTGTCTATTGATTTCATATGATGATCTGAACCTATCTAATTTGACTTCAGGCATGAATAAAATCATCACTGGTTTTTCAATGAACAACTTATGCAATAGAAGGAGATGATAGGAAATGACGCTCTAGATCTTTCAGTAGCTTTTGATGGTAGCATCTTTCAATAACATACTACTTGGATCAGCTGCTAGTTGAGGACTGGAATCTTTATTTCATTCCTGTTTGGAGTTAAGATTCTGAAAGGTGAGACTGTTGCTAAGTAGTTTACCTGCTATAAACTGAGTAAGGCTATCAGACATGATCGTGTAACTTTATATAGCATGATATAGTATAAGATAAATTTATTGTATGCATATCAATGAGTAACTTAATTAGTTGTAATAAATTAATGGCAAATAATATTCAATCCTAACAAAATAAAAGTCTTTTAGTTGGCAGCTTGCCTCTTTAGGATTTTGTTGCTTGTTAGAGCCCTATAGGTTTTGAAAGGAGTTATATCTTTTTGTTGAGGTTTCAACTGACATGTTCCTTTAAAGTGATGATAAGTGAGATCCTGCTTCTATTCTCTGAGCTACAACTTGCCTGGAAATACTGGCTTTGCTCTGGATCAGCTAAAATGTAGTGATGCACTTCTACAAAATGAGGTACCTCATCAAGATGGATTATGGATGAATTGCTGTACAACTTTTTTTAGAAGTTGTCCACTATTGCCCAATCATTGAATTTCAAAAAACTTGCTCCTCCTTGGATACTTCAAATATTTTTTGCCAATAGAATAATTTTATTACAGTAGTTATAGAAATCATATTGATGCATTCTCCCAAGCTAAGGCAATTGAAAAATAACCTTGAATAAACTGGCTTTGTGAACAGAGCTTGAAAAAACTTTTGGTGGAAAAGAGTCATTTTTGTCCTCATTCTTGAAAATAAATATTGAGGAGTTGCATGTCCACCCTCTAGTCTAAAATTGATAAACATGACTTTTGCTGCCTGGGCCTTGGGAGGTCACCAATTGCCTTATCAGTGCTGCCTCTGAAAGTGATTGAAAGCAGAGCTGCTCTTGGAAGTCATGAACTCTTTATCTTGTCAAATGTATTTCGAAAAGCAGGAGCCAAATAAGGCCATAATTTAATCAGGAATCATTACAGCAGGGTTAATAAGAAGGCTGATGCCAGTGAGCAATGCCACAAATATTTAGAGTGCTACATTTCAAATAATAATCAAATAATACAGAGAAAAAAAAACCCAGGGAGCATCCCGACTCCCTATATCCATTGCAGTCAGGAAGAGATCAGGGATGGTATGAAAGAGAGGGACATAATCAAGGTGGGTTGCTGCTGGTTCAGCCCAGATCAGGCAAACCGGTAGTAGCAGCAGTGGGAGGTTCCGCCCATCTGCCCAGACACTTCTACACATGCGCAGAAGCGTCGCGCATGTGTGTCCACAAGCAAACCGGTAATAAAAGTAATAGAAACCCAACACTGGCCATAATCAGTAGACTCTGTAAGTCATGGGTTTAAGCAGTTGTCAGCAATGTTGGTGTGTCCTTTGGTTTGTCAACAAAAGCTCATTACATAGAAGGATGGGAGTAGTATTTTTTAGAATCTTTGTCTAAAGACAAAGGTGTGTGTATGAGAGGGGGAAGGGAGGGAGGAGGAAGAAAAAGAACTTTGCTTCAGGTCAATTTGTTATCAAGAACTTACGTTCTAATTCTGGAAGAACTCACTGTGCATCTGAAGTGATCCTTAAGGCAGAATTCTTCTGATGGTCACCATAGACCTAGTTACAGGTATCTTGGATGAAGTACTTTCCTTAGTATCTCTGCTGTTCAGCAGCTACAACAAGCCATAAACACAAAGTCTAAAAGCCACTAACACAATGTACATTGATATCACTGGAAGAACTAGAATGGCATCATTGTAAGTAATGCATGGGTTTTCTATACTGCTTTGAATCCTGAGAGATGCAGCTCATTGTGTTTCAGCTTGAACAATCTTCTTGAAACCATTGTGTTATGTGGGATTCTAATGCCAGGAAGCTGAAAATTGACTTGGAAAAAAATGAATTCATCTTGTCATCTTTATTATATTTTGCCAGGATCCATCACCACTTCAAATAATTTTTCAGCTTTTTTTTTGTAAGAGCTATACTTTGCATGCAATTTATAAGTAAAAACCAGTTATGGATTAGTACTGAAGTTATGCTTCCCTCTCTAACATGAAATGACTTACTTTAAATAAATCACATTTTGACAACATAATTTATAGGCCTTCTGATCTGCATTTGGGTAAAGTGACAAGAAAATGTCAAAAGATTAAAACCCTCTGTACTTTTTTGTCATTAGTTTAGAGTTTAAAAACTAGACATTAGACATGTGCAAATGGCCTTGAATCTATCTTAACAAAAAAAAATTCTCTCCCTAAGCAGTGAAGCTCTTTATGAAGGCAATATTGTTCTACCTCAATGAAATATGTTGTTTTGATGTCAAGGATCAGACGTAGTACATGAGCTAAAGCATCACAGATAAACCAGCTCTGCTTCACTTCATGAATTTATATTGAAGACACATTTTACTCAACAAAGCGAAGTGTCCCTTCAGAGATCATACCTAATAACTAATCATGTTTAACTTATAGTTTGACTATCACAAAAAGAATGCTCATTGACATCACTATGACATTTTAAAACCATTGTTGTCTTCTTTTTCATTCCAGTTGTTGCTAGGATAGAACAGAAAATCTCTATTTTCTACTATAGCCCTAATAGCAATTTCTCTCATGAATTTATAATTAGTTAAAAGGAATACAACAAACACTAAATGTAACATACAGTTTGGCTTTAATTGCCATTTTCTATAAGCAAATAAAGGAAATAGGACAGCTTAAAATCCAAGGATAAAAACAGCTTGATATATAAAATGGATTAATGCTTATAAAATATCTTTCAGATCTAAGGGATCTGAGTGTTATCTACACAAACACATTTTGCAAAGCTTCCTCATACTAACATTTCTTAAGTTATTAGTTGTCTTCAATGCTATTAGTCATGGGGTCCTTCTGGATTGGCTGTGGCAATTGGGAATGCACAGTAATAGAGTGGTTTTCCTCCCTCCATGGTCAATTCCAGGGGGTATTGATAGAGGCAGAGGTTTAGCTCTTTGCCCTTGCTTTGAGAACTGCTTCTCTCTGGATCTTGTTTAACATTGAGGTCATTATGTCATCTCATGTTTGGCATGTTGATGATACCGAGTTCTGTATCTCAACCTGTGACTTGTCAAGCAAAGCCCTTCAGGTTTTTTATTAGTTTCAGGAAACTGTGGGCAACCGGAAAATAAAGCCTGGAATTCTAAGAAAACTGGGTGTTTTTAAATTTTGCAGGCTGCCTGGATATGAGATTTTCTTATTCTTGCATTTCCAGATAGACATGGTACATAACTTTGGGTTCTCTAGACTTGCAGCTCATTCTTTCAAAAGCAGACAACAGCTATAGCTTGGAGACCCTGTGCACAAATCCATTTATCCATCCAACTATACCAATGGATTAAGAGGCCATACTCATGCTCATTCATGCTTTGGTCATCTCTTCTCTGGAGGACGTAATACAATTTTCATGGGATTGCCCTTGAAGACTACTCACAAACTACACCTAGTCCAGAATGCACTGAGACATGTAGTTACAGATATACCTCAGTACATCCATGTAACACTATTACTTTGTGAAATACACTGTCAGTCAGCTCCTGGATGCAATTCAAAGTGTTGGCTATTACCTGTAAGATACTTTGTGGAACAGAATTGATTACTTGCAGGAACATTGTTTCTGATGATCTCGGCATGTCCAATAAGATCTGACAGGATTGGCACCCCCCAGATTCCATTACCTAAGCAGATGTGCCTTTTCGCTTACCATGTGCAACACACCATCCAGATGGCCTTGACTTTTGACTGGCTTTTAGGGGCTCCAAAGATCTGGCTTTTCTGCCAAGCATTGAGTTAGGAGATTTTGTGATGTGTCTTAATCGATTGCTTCTGGTTGTTTGAGCTGCCTCTGATAACAAAATGTTTTATTATGTATTATGTTTCAATGGTCACTGTTTGTTGCTTTTAATTATCTGTACTGCCCAGAGTTTCATATTGAGTGGGCAGCTATATAAATGGAAAAACTAATGTGCAAACCAATATTAATGTAAAAGCAGAAAGTAGTGAGACTAAAGAGAAGCAGATGTTTTCTCCAAGTGGAAATTGATTGTTGAAAAAAATCATAATGACTTTTAAGAACTGCTAATATACCCTAACATTAACAGGAAAAAAAATGACAACCTTCTTAAAATGAAATATTTTTAAGGCATGTTGAACCTTGCTGTATGACTTTCATTTCTTTTCAGTGAGCAAGTAAGAGAAAGTTTGGCATTTCTTTTGAAATAGCATCCTTCTACTTCATAAAGGGGGGCAATAGGTGTTAATTATTTATTACATGCAGTTTTTAGATTATGATCATTCATTCAGCAATTGTTCAGAGTTATGGCAGTGCTAATGAAAGGCACTTACAACTGGTCATCAAAATTCTGGAGATTCTAAATATGATAAATAAATAAATAAGTTAATTAATTAATTAATTAATTCTCTTCAATACCTGCCACATGGAATTGAACAACTAGACAAAGTAAAATGATTCCCATGCCTTTCTATGGTCAATAGACCACAGCATTGGAAAGACAAATATATGGCTCCACTCAGTCAACGGATTGAAGACTTGATAACTCTTGCCACCTATGAAAGTGCCTTACAAACATAGTCTTCATATGGACAAGCATAATGAAATATGGGTTCTGTCCATAAAAATATAGTAGGCTAAAAGAAAATGAAGCAATTTAACTATATTATAAATAAATATATATGGCCTTAAAAATGAAATTCTACCCATACAAACACACACACACATATATACATATGCTGTATATTACATACATGCACACACACATGCATAAATATACATATCTACATGAATCACAGTCCATTTTGAATACATAGCAGATAAAAAGAGTCTTGAGATTTAACATGGTTGATACTATGTGATACAAAGCTGTTACAGTTGTTCTGCTTCAGATATCACAAAGCCTCCTCCCAGATGGTAAGAAAGAAGATGTGTAGCATCCCTGACAGTACTACCAAACCTAATCAAGCAGTGCTTATATGTCATGTCCTGGATAGGAAGTGAACTTCAATAACCTTTTCTGCCATCCTCACCACTCTCTGCCCAGCCTTCCTTTCTGAAACAGTAAAACTTCAAAACCAAATACATACATACATACATACATACATACATACATACATACATACATACATACATACCAGTGGTGGGTTTCAAAAATTGTTCGAACCTACTCTGTGGGCGTGACCTCCTTTGTGGGAGTGGCTTGCCGCCCATGTGACCGGATATGAAGATGCCGACGACACTTGTCAGAACCTTAAATTACCTCACACACAGCACTGGCATGCATAAGAATATGATGTAAACTTGTTTTTTAAAAGGCATCTTTGGTTTGCGTTAAAACAACTTCAACACACTCAATGTTCTGATTGCACCACAAACACAGTAGTCATCCTTACCTTTCACAGAGGCACTGAGTTTTATAAGTATGAGCATGATAGTGTAGAATAATCATATCCAAGGACCAGTGGTGGGTTTCCAAAAAATTTTGGAACCTCTTCTGTAGGTGTGGCCTGCTTTCCAGGTCCACTGATGGAACCTCTTCTAACCGGTTCGGTAGATTTGTCGAACCGGTTCTACCGAATAGGTGCGAACTGGTAGGAACCCACCTCTGATACATACATACATACATACATACATATATATACATACACATAATGTATGTATGTATGTATGTATGTATGTATGTATGTATGTATGTATATATGTGTGTGTGTGTATGTATGTATGTATGTATGTATGTGTGTATATATATATATATATATATATATATATATATATATATATATATATATATATATATATATATATATATATATGTTATATTTATGCTGATAAATAAATAAAGGGAGACTAGTATAGATCTATTTCAAGCTATTTAGCTCTCATCAGCTAGCCATACCCTTGCTGGGAATCGAACCTGTGCTCTATTGCCTCTTAGGCAGATGTGTTAACCATTGAGCTACAGGGCTCGACTCCTTATCAGCCAGGCCAGGGTGAAAGGTATATAAAGCAACAGTAAAAAAAAAAATTGGGTTTCTGTCTGGATGGTCTCTTGTGACGAGCCGAAGGACAGAGAATGGAAGTGTGATCTTCCTCCCATATTTGGGCATACCAGGGGTTGTGACTTTATATATATATATATATATATATATATATATATATATATATATATATATATATATATATATATATATATATATATATATATATATATCTGTATCTGTATCTGTATCTGTATCTGTATCTGTATATGTATATGTATATGTATATGTATATGTATATGTATATGTATATGTATATGTATATGTATATGTATACACATACATATACACACACATATATACATATACATATACATATACATATACATATACATATACATATACATATACATATACATATACATATACATATACATATACATATACATATACATATACATATATATAATGTATGTGTGAGTGTGTGTGTGTGTGTGTGTGTATACACACACACACATACATTATACACACACACACACACACACATACACACACACACACACACACAGAGTATCATATTCACTTAAAAGGATCATGACTATAAATTAAAACTGACCCTCTTAGAAAAGCCAATATGTTCACATATGTTATCAGTATCATATTGTCAATGACATTCAGATTATCCTACTTTTTTAAAAAGACAATTTATTTTGAGATTGAGATTGAGAGATTGAGAAGTTTATTTATATGCCGCCCTTTTCCCTGGGGGGACTCAGGGCGGCTTACAACTCAAAAAGGGGGGGGGGAAACAAACATTTAACACATAGGACAATACATCATTAAAAAACACAACATTCATACCATTCGGGTGGGTTACAGTCTTTAGCCCCAGGCCTGATGGGATAGCCAGATTTTGAGGGCTGTGCGGAAGGTCTGGAGGGTGGTGAGGGTACGAATCTCCATGGGGAGATCGTTCCATAAGATCGGAGCTGCCACCGAGAAGGCTCTCCTCCGCGTGGTTGCCAGTCGACATTGACCGGCAGATGGAACTCGGAGGAGGCCTAATCTATGGGATCTAATAGGTCGAGTGGAGGTGATTGGCAGTAGGCAGTCTCTCAAGTACCCAGATCCACTACCATGAAGGGCTTTATGGGTGACAAGTAGCACCTTGAAGCGTACCCGGAGATTGACAGGTAGCCAGTGCAGCTCGCAGAGGATAGGTGTTATGTGGGTGAAGCGAGGTGCACCCACAATCGCTCACGCGGCCGCATTCTGGACTAGCTGAAGTCGACAAATACTCTTCAAGGGCAGCCCCATGTAGAGCACATTGCAGTACTCCAGCCTAGAGGTCACAAGGGCATGAGTGACTGTTGTGAGAGCCTCCCGGTTCAGGTAGGGGCGCAACTGGTGCACCAGGCGAACCTGGGCAAATGCCCCCCTGGTCACAGCTGACAAATGGTGTTCAAAAGTCAGCTGTGGGTCCAGGAGAACTCCCAAGTTGCGGACCCTGTCTGAGGGGCGTAGTGTTTGACCCCCCAGCCTGAGAGATGGAATACTTGCCAAATTAGTGGGAGGGAAACACAACAGCCATTCGGTCTTATCTGGGTTGAGCATGAGTTTGTTAGCCCTCATCCAGTCCCTAACAGCTTCAAGGCCCTGGTTCATCACGTCCACCGCTTCATTGAGTTGGCACGGGGAGGACAGATACAACTGAGTATCGTCCGCATACTGGTGGTATTTTATCCCGTGCCGCCGAATGATCTCGCCCAGCGGTTTCATGTAGATGTTGAAAAGTAGGGGGGACAAGACCGAACCCTGCGGCACCCCATATGTTAGGGGCCTAGGGGTCGATCTCTGCCCTCCAACTAACACCGACTGCGACCTGTCCGAGAGGTAAGAGGAGAACCACCGCAAAACAGTGCCTCCCACCCCCACCTCCCGCAGTCGTCGCAGAAGGATACCATGGTCGATGGTATCGAAAGCCACTGAGAGGTCAAGGAGAACCAGGATGGAGGCGTAGCCTCCGTCCCTGGCTCTCCAGAGGTCATCAGTCAATGTGACCAAAGCGGTTTCTGTGCTGTAGCCAGGTCTGAAGCCGGACTGGAATGGGGGTCAAGATAACTAGCTTCCTCCAAGGACCGTTGGAGCTGAAAGGCCACCACCTTCTCAACAACCTTCCCCACAAAGGGGAGGTTGGAGACTGGACGATAATTGTTAAGAACGGGTGGGTCCAAAGATGGTTTCTTCACCACCGCCGCTTTAAGTGCGGTGGGAAAGACCCCCTCCCGAAGGGAGGCGGCAACAACCGCCTGGATCCAGCCCCGTGTCACCTCCTTGCTGTTAGCAACCAGCCAGGAGGGGCACGGGTCCAGCACACATGTGGAGGCACTCACAGCTCTCATGGCCTTGTCCACATCCTCAGGGGCAACATCCTGAAACTCAACCCAGCAATGGTCTACCAGATTATCCCCTTGTGCCTCGGCTGGATCTGCGGAATCGGAGTCCAAGTCCGACCGAAACCGAGCAACTTTGTCCGCTAGAAACTGGACGTAATCCTCAGCCCTACCCTGCAGGGGATCCCCCGTATCCCTCCTATTTAGGAGGGAATGGGTTATCCTGAACAGGGCGGCTGGGCACGACTCAGCGGAGGCAATCAAGGTGGCAATATAAGTTCTTTTCGCCGTCCTAATTGCCCTGATGTATTCCTTGATGCAAGATGTTAGAAGTGCTCGGTTCGATTCGGATTTATTGGATCTCCATAAGTGCTCTAGGCGTCTCTTCCGGCGCTTCCTCTCCTGGAGTTCCTCGGTGAACCAAGGGGGCCTCCTGGATCCACTGCCTCGGAGTGGCCATAGTGGCGCAATCCAGTTAAGAGACTCCGTCACTGCCGAGTTCCAGGCAGCAACCAGAGTCTCCACCGGACTGTGGGCGAGGGTATCAGGAATAACCCCAAGCTCCGTCTGGAACCTCAAGGGGTCCATAAGTCACCTGGGGCGGAACCATCTGGTCGGTTCCTCCTCCCTACAGTGGGGGTTTGGTCTCCGAAAGTCAAGCCTCAGTAGGCAGTGGTCTGACCACGACAGGGGTATGATCTCACTACCCCTCAGACCAAAATCACAAGTCCACTGCACCGAGAGAAATACAAGGTCGAGCATGTGACCCGCTGAGTGGGTTGGGCCCCGAATTACTTGGGTCAAGCCCATGGCTGTCATGGAAGCCATGAACTCCTGCACCCCATCAGAGTGTTCACCGAGCGAAGGCAAATTGAAATCCCCCAGAACCATAAGCCTGGGGAACTCAATTGCCAGCTCGGCTATTGACTCGAGGAGCGAGGGGAGGGCTGCTGCAACTTAGTTGGGAGGCAGGTACGTTAGCAGCACACCCACTTGACCCTTGAGGTCCAACTTCACCAGCAGGGACTCATACCCGACAAGCTCCGGAGCAGGGATCCTACGAGGTGCTAGAGACTCTCGGATAACAATGGCCACACCTCCACCCCTTCCCTGGGCCCTCGGCTGGTGAAGCACCTGAAAGCCCTCTGGGCACATCTCTACGAGGGGGACTCCTCCCTCCGGGCCCAGCCAGGTTTCAGTAATACATGCCAGGTCTGCCCTCTCGTCTAAAATTAAGTCCCGGACGAAGGGAGCCTTGTGAACAACAGACCTGGCATTTAGCGACAACAGCCTGAGACCAGGGTCCTGGTTACTCGCGCCATCTGGCCTTGGAGTGGGACTCATAGGGCCGGAAGGAGGGATCTCTGTAACGTAGCGAGCCCTCCTTCCCCGGTAATGGCCAGCCCTAAAGTCCCCGCCATATCTGCCCCTCCCTGTTACGACCGTAATGCTCCGGCCCACTCCCGTGTCCGTAATCCCCCCAACCACCCCAATGAGCCCCGCATTCCTCGACAGGTCCTCCGAATCAGACACACTCATTCGTTCACCCCAAGCAGTCCCCACAAAGTAATTAAAACACGAAAAATACAACAATAATGGGCAATAAAAAGTGGGATCATTCACTCAATCACATACAAATCCCATACATTCACCATACCAGTTAAAAATTGCGCAACCGTGCGAAGTTCGTAGGCGGATGTACAAAAAGAGTAGGTGTGGGGTTAATCCCAGTCACAAGGGGAGAGAGCAAATTCACTACCCACGTCCTCTTTGTCCTCCACTTTCCTTTTCTGCAAGAATTGTAAATACAGAGTGGCATGCACAGCTCTCGGCGAGGACGGAGATAAAAAAACTCCATGGCCGAGCAGCAACAGCCAGAGTGGCAGGGGGTGTGAGTGGTGGGAGCAGTTCAGGGAGGCAGCGTTGTCTGGGAAGGCAAGCCAAGAAACAGTCACAGATGGTTGCAGTACTAGTAGTGGCCACAGGGATCACAAGCCAAGATTGTAAAAGCCGGTCTGAGGTAGCAATAGTTAGATGATAATTAAAGCAATAGTTAGATGGTAATTAAAGCAATAGTTAGATGGTAATTAAAGCAATAGTTAGATGGTAATTAAAGTCAGAAGCCGTGATGGAGGAGGGGGGGGGACGCACCAGGATCATCCACGGCAGCGATGAAAAAGCCAGTTGCATGGATCCATAGTGCAGAGTAGTAATTCCCAATCCTGCCCACAGCCGTCAGAGTACTACCCCCAAGCACGGTGTCCCTCCGCGGCCAATCTCAGTCCAACACAGTCCAAGCAAAGTCCAAGCACAAGGGGTTTCAAACCACCCTCGTGCCGCCCCCGTTCGCCTGGGGGGGGGAGGCCGTTCCCGATAGCCACCAGACGATACTCGCGCTGTTTGTGCCACCCGTGTTGTCGAAGGGAGAAAGAACTGGTTTTCCTTTGAAGTAAAATACAATATTTATATATGGTTATATTTAATTCCTTCAACAATTAATGTTTCTCAGGATAACATACACAGTTATAGATTGGAATTGAGTCTATCTTCTACAGTATTACTGAACAGTATCAGTAAATGTGAAGAAAGAGTTAGTTAGAAGCACTAAAAAAAGGTCAGCATTAAATAATTTGCCAATTTTCTACTGGATATTAACGATGCAATATGCTCTGCAGGTGGGTTCTGGGGTCATATATAGATTACAAATTGCCTACACTTGCCTTATGTCCTCCTGTCACATTGGCCCCACTACATTTCCATACATTCTAGATTTTAAAGAAAGGTTAATCATATTAATCTGAATGATAATACAGTTTTCTTTGTGCTTATCAGGACTCTGATAAACTAGGGTCAGATATGTTTTTGAGAGCTGTGCTAAATTAAAATGCCCTCTCGCATTTTGAAAAACTTTAAAACAGAAATTACTTTTTTTAAAAAATGCTGTTTTAAAAAATAGAAAAAAAAGGAAATGATGCCTGTATTACAAATGCTTAGACAATTATGTTGCCCTCTTCCATGCAGGCATACCAGAATCTTGCTTGCTCAGCTTTAAAAACTTTTTAGATTACAGCCTCTACTAGAAATATGAAATAATATTTTCTTACAAAAATCCAGGTATCTAATACAACATTGTCTGAATGGTTCACATATAGAAGGGAAGACCTCCTTTGACAATTCTGATGTCCGAGAAGGTCTACTGCATTTAAATTCCTCTTTGGGGTCAAATAAATCAGAAGATTTTGTTGCTAAGGACCAATCTCTGATTTACTGTTTTTATACACTATCCAATTTCTATTGGTAATTGGGTAAGCAACGGGAATTAATTGTATGGCAGTAAAAATATTATAGATATCACAAGATTTCTGTAAGTGTGGCACTAGATAAAATTATCACAACTTAATAAAATAATACATATTCCCATTAAATATTCCTTCCTTCCTTCCTTCCTTCCTTCCTTCCTTCCTTCCTTCCTTCCTTCCTTCCTTCCTTCCTTCCTTCCTTCCTTTCTGTTGATAATCAAGCAAATAATTTTGGAAGAACTGTTGAAAGGCAATGATAATTTGTCCCCTCCCCTCTTCAGCTTGAAGACACAATTAAATTGGCTCTTGCTGAGCTAGAGACTTTCTTATATTTTAGCAGGCAACAGGCAGGCACATTTTTAAAAAGTTGTTGCCAGGATTTATACTTCTGTACAAGCTGTTTATTGATATCTTAAAAGAAAGAGGTGGTGGTGGTGGGGAATGAGAGCTACCACCGTAATTGCAATATAACACTACATGATTTTTTTAATAAAAAAAATCAGTTTCATGTTTCTATTTTCTTAAGAAGTGTCCTTTTATTTTTGAATAAGGTGACCAGATTTTCAGATTGGTAAAGAGGGACACCTTTGACCGGGGGGGAGGGGGGGGGTGATTAAAAATTTTATACAGAGCAACAAAAATTTTCATACAATGCAAAAATAGTATTGTAATGTTTTTTTTAATTTCAACATAACTACAATTTACAAATATAAATTGTAACTGTTGCCAAACATCCAAAATTTGATCACGTGACCATGAGGATGCTGCAACGGTCGCTAAGTGTGAAAATGGTCACTAAGTGTGAAAAATGTTCATCGGTCACTTTTTTCAATGCCATTGTAACTTTGGTCACTATATCACCTTTCTTGCCACAGTTCTTAAGTGAATAAATGCAGCTGATAAGTTAGTAACATAAGTGAATCTGGTTTCCCCATTTGACTTTGTCAAAAGGACACCTCAGGACACTGAAACCATCATAAATACGAATCTGTTGCCAAACATCAAAATTTTGATCGCGTGATCAAAATGCCATTGTAACTTTGGTCACTATATCACCTTTCTTGCCACAGTTCTTAAGTGAATAAATGCAGCTGATAAGTTAGTAACATAAGTGAATCTGGTTTCCCCATTTGACTTTGTCAAAAGGACACCTCAGGACACTGAAGCCATCATAAATACGAATCTGTTGCCAAACATCAAAATTTTGATCGCGTGACTATGAGGATGCTGCAATGGTTGCTAAGTGTGAAAATGGTCGCTAAGTGTGAAAAATGGTCATCAGTCACTTTTTTCAATGCCATTGTAACTTTGGTCACTATACCACCTTTCTTGCCACAGTTCTTAAGTGAATCTTAAGTGAAGATGTTATATCTTAAGTGAATCTTAAGTCTTAAGTGAAGATGTTATACAGCAGAACCTCTGGTCACGAACGCTTCTGACCAAAATATTCACATTCCCCCCCCCCCGCTGCTGATTTCTCCTTCTGCACCATTTTTTTGTAAGCGCCAAATTTCCAAAATTAGGTTTGATTCATGACCAAATCAGTTTGCGACCAATGTTATGGAACGAATTATGGTTGTGACCAGAGGTTCTACTGTATTCATGCCTTTACATACTCTATATCACCTCAAAATGTTGCACAGCCTTCATAAGTTTCTAATACAGATAAAATTAAATACAACATCAAAACCATAAAAAAGTAAAATTAACCTGGCTGGAAAATCCTATGCCTGTCTTGCTATTATTACTGACACACTTGCTGCAGTATTTGATGGCTAAAAGGAAAAAAAAAATATTGTTAAAGTGTGTATTATGTTCACTCCCATGTCTTGTCTGCTGCGTTGATTTTGAATTCATTAAAAGAGCTTATTTTACATCAAATCCCTCTCATATTATTCTCCTATGTTCAATAAACCCTAAGAGACAGCATACTATACATGAAATTCCTGTAACTGTATATTTAGTAAATTGTGGAGCTGAGTTTATCCAATTAACTCAGTTTTTGGACTTGAGTAATCACATACAATAAAGGAAATAAAACTATTTAGAATGAAGTGTAGTTGGCTATTTGTGATTAAGGGTGTCATGCAGAAACAATTATAGTTTTGATCAGGAAAATACCCTAAAAAAAAACTTTTGTTCTTTCAGGGTTCTTTTAATGATTTTTCCATGGCACATCATAGTGTTACACATATTGTTTTGAATAAAAAAACAGCAGCTGCACATTTTAAAAAACCTACATTATTTTAAAATGCATTAAAAAATAAAAGAAAAAAAAACCCAGCACACTTACCAGCAGGCAGAAACTCCAAGTCAATCCAAAATGATATAGATGTTAATACAAAGAACTGAGCAAATTGAAACTTTCCCACCATTTTGGAGCAGTCCTCCAACCTCCGTGCCCCTCCCCTCTGGAAAATCCAGGAAGTAACACTGGCGACCTCTCTAGCCATTTCCTGCAGCTCTATGGTACTAGATCATTTTTTTCTTATAAAATGAGGTAAATGCAATGCGGCGTGGGGGGGATCCGTTTTGTTGCTTTAACGTTTTAATATCTTTAATGAAAGTACTGAGACAGAGAGAGAGGGGGATTAGACAGGGTGTCTTTTGTCTTGCCCCGGTTAGGATTTCTTAAGCAAATCTACTGGGCTTTCAACATGAAGCCAGATAATCGGGACTTTTTTAAAAGGCGGAGGGACGTGGGAAAAATTGTTATAAAGCGTGCTTGTCATGCTGAAATCGGGACGTCTGGTCACCCTACTTTTGAAGCCATTTCAACTTTGACATGTCATTGTTTTTGTACATAGGCAGATGGAAGAACAAAGATTTTTGTAAAATCTAATACAAACTGACAAGTTGAATCTATGGACAAATCTGAAGATTAAAAATTACAATGCAATCCTTTATTATTATTTTTCATGCTCACTCTAAAACCCACTAAATCCAGTGGGCCTTAAGTAGATAAGTAAATAGCCATAGCTGTGCATCAGATTTTGCACATTCCCAAATGTCAGCATTTACTATAGGAGTGTCATTCAGGAAGGGGGGAAAAATCTACCGGTAGTACTGTTCAAAAAGTCAATTTACATCCATGTGTCTTTTAAAGAAGTAGAGAATTTTAGAAAAAGGTTCATGGACGGATAGGTTTTTTTCAATCCGCTCCACAGTTACTAAAACCAGAATGTGTTACAACAATAAAATGGAATGTCTGAACACTTTGCAGCTCTCAGAGGTGAAAGTACAAGTAAACGAGGAAAAACAGATTCAATAGATTAGGTGAATGAATTAGACATAGAGACAGGTAAGGCAGGCAGACAAACATTCCACCAATCAGCTAAAAAGAATATCCTGAATTTCGAAGCCCCCAATCTAAGAGTTATGGGATTCAAGGCACAGGCTGCTCTGCATTTCCTAGAACATGTGAGCTTCCACTGAAATATACAGCAAATTCTGTATCTCGTTTGTGCTAAAGATAGACTTCTTCATTATGTGTAACTAGGCCAGCACTCAAGTTTAAATACTATTAACATGTCTGCTTCGGAAATCTGTGCAATAGTTAGAGGACTACAGATTCTTGCAAGAAGCACTTTACCCTGCGGGGAGTCAAATGAGGGGCCTCAGCAGTGATCTGTGCAGATCAAGGGAGCCACTTTATGTATTGGGTCACGCAATTAATAGGCACTGCCCTGGGAGTAGAACTAAAATATCACTGAGAGCCAATTTACTCTATGGTTAAAGTGTTGGCCTAGGAACCAGTCCCATTTAGGGACTCCAAAAACACCCATGTGAGTTTGGGCCACTCTCTTTCAGCCCAACCCATCCCACATTATTTTTGTAGGGGAAAATAGGAGGAAGAGAATATGTTTGTTGACTTGAGTTTTTTTTTATAAACAATAATAAAGGCAGGATAAAAATCAGTCAAGTAAACAAAGGGTTAAGCAGGAAAGAACAGAAGGAGTATGCTAACTAAAGTATAAATAATTTTATTGCTTTGATGCACAAGGAATTAAGTTTTACTAACTATCCCCCACATATGGACACATAGCATGAGAGGCTGCTGAATTTTGTTCAGTCTGTATTTTGTAATTGAATAAATTTGATTCACATCTCCTGATTGGAATGATTATGTATTTATTTCCTACCTTTAAAAAAAATGCCATACAGGTTTTGTCTTATCATTCTCAGAACTGCATAGTTTATTAACAGCTTACTTTTTGATAAAATGTGTATCAAATGCACGTTTATACACAGAACACTTAGTTTGATTTTAAAATGCAGGCTAATACAGAAACAAGATACAAAGGATGTTCTAAACAATGGAGTAAACACATGTGAAAATGATATGGAATGAAAACAGGCTAATCTTTTCCCTTTTAACACACATATCCACAGACACACAGATACCCAAGTAATGAAGAAAGCTCAGCAAGCAATCCTTTCTTTTCAAACTAGACTGCGGGGCAGATTTCTGTCACAAATGTCAACCAGCTTCCCAGGCTCCTTGTTATCTGCAATTTTTATACATTAGGTGCAGCTTCCTATTGCGTGTGAGTGATAAAATCTATCTGTTGTATGGATTCTTTTCATGGCTTTCATTTTTATTTTTAACTCCCTTGCGTTCTGCTAAACCCTCCAATCCATCCTTCCTGTTTATTATTCTTTATTGTTTCCTCTTGTTGAATCAGTGAAACAATCTTAACAGAATTCCTTTCAGAAAAAGGATGATTCAGATCAGTGTTTTCATGAAATGGCCCTTAAGACTGCAGCGATCTCATGAGAAGGAGAAATTCATTTAGACTGGTTCTCTATGCATGTGCTGCACATTTCAGATGCTGATGTCAACATGTGCCCAATTTAATTCTAGTTTAGATTTGAAAGGATTAACATGAGCTCATGTCGGTCTGCTTTAAACTCTGCCACACTTTCTGTAGACTTTTCCAGAGAGAGAAAACAGAGGTCGCTGCCTCAAATTATCCTTTGGGAAATAACCCCCAAAAGTCTCCTTCTGGAAAGAAGAAAACGCCATTACCCCAAACACATACCTACCCCAAAACTGCAGTTGAGCCATGTTTGTGTCTTTCATGTTCTTTATCAACCAAGAACAACATCAAATGAATGTATGGCTGTATAAATATTTGTATGCCTTTTTATTTTAACTTGGATTTGGATCATGGTTATGTATGAGTGAATTAATTTCTACCAAAATTTGTTTGCTCCATTCCCCAAGGGAAAAAAAAGTACCATTCAGTTGTCAGATACGTAGTTCCCTGTGTTAAGATGAACTATTGCTAAGATTAAAATTCCTTTGACAGAGAGACAGACAGACTTTTCATCATTTGAACTTTTGTCATGATTCTGAAGCAGAGATGATGAGGACAGATATTTTTTAAAGGTATCATTCTAACTCCGTGATGGCCAACCTATGGCACGCATGCCACAGGTGGCATGCAGACCCTTCTCTGTGGGCACATCAGCCATCACCCAGCTCAGCTCCACCATGCATGCGTATGTTCCTACCGCCGGCCAGCTGATTTTCAGGTCTCTGCTGGGTCCCCTCCATGCCCCATTTTTGATCCAGGAGACTTCAGGGAGGCTGGCTAGGTGGCCTGGGTGCAAGAAGGGGACTCGCACATGCATAGGGGGAGTATGGGGGGTTGTGTGTGCATGTGCAGGGGATGGGGTGCATTGCATTATGGGTGTGGGCACAGGTGTGCACACGACAGCATGCGGACGATTTCAGCACGGAAGGACAAAAAGGTTAGCCATCACTGTTCTAACTGGATAAAGAGACCCGACTCCAGGTAGACCTTCTCTGACATTTAAATGGTGAAATCAAACAGCATCACAAGGAAATATTTCACATATGTTGCATGATACACTAAAAGAGGCTATCACTTTGCAAGAGTGGCTTTCTCTCTTCCCCCCCTCAAATATTCTGACAAAATAATTATGTCAAAGCCAAGATGTGCTTATTCATTTTTCTCCCATTGGAAGCAATGATGGAAAACAGTTTTTAAAATGGAGGAGAAATTATATCTCCTCTCTTTCTTTTATTGCAAGGCCTTTGAATAAGATTTTTAAAAATATTTATATTTCCTTTTCCCTTATACTAAATATTTCAGTAGGATAAAAGTAAACTAGTATCTTAAAGTTATTGTACTGCTTTTTTAAAATGATAATTCAGATAGCACTGTGTCACCATAGGGAAGTACTTTGTTGTTTTATGCCTAATGCAGTAGAGGAAGTATGACTTAGGTGAAAGAGGCTCCTTAGCTAAGCTTTATTCCCAGTTTCTCCTACACAACAACATATTCCATTTTATCAGAATTCCTAATTTCATGAAGTTTTGCGTGCATGCAAATGAATGCAAATAGACACCTTCTATGGAATAGAAGCTCACTAGAATATGGAAAAGCCAAAGATTGGATATGTGGAATAGTGTTCCCAAGAATTGGTATTCTTTAAGTTTCCTCAAATTGTTGGTATGAACATTAATGGAGACTACATGTTGACTTTCACCAAATTCTCCACAAACAGCAGTATTTTATTGATTTCTTCTACTGCCCTTATTTGAAGCAAGTTCTGATTCATTTGTGTAACATTTTTTTTGGGGGGGGTGAAGATAGCAATACATGACTATATATCATAAGATGTTTAACTGGAATGCAAACCAGTTAAAGTAATACTTTAGGCATAATACAACAAAATACTTCCCTATGATGGCACAGTACTATCTGTATTATCATTAATACTTTACTAGTAAAGTAAGCTACTATATTACTAGTAATGTACTACTAGGATAAACCAGAGGTGGCATTCAACTTTTTTTTGCTACCAATTCTATGGGTGTGGCTTGGTGGGTGTGGCATGGGAAGGTTACTGCAAAATCTCCATTCCCTCTTGATCAGCTGGGACTCAGGAGACAGAGAACAGATGGGGGCAGGGTCAGTCAGAGGTGTTATTTATCGGTTCTCCAAACTATTCAAAATTTCCACTACCGGTTCTCCAGAACTGGTCAGAACCTGCTGAATACCACCTCTGGTATAAACCTACTATCAATTTTATAATGCAGAGTAATTTGAGTTGAGATGAGAATACCTCTTCTTTATAAAATTACTGAATTTGAAATAATGTAATCTATTGATACAGATTTTCTTCTTAGCTTTTTACACTTAGACTATCCTGACCTAAAAGCACCCAATCAGAAATTCATTTGTTAAAATGATGCAAAATTAAAAAAGCCATCCATCATGAATATGTATTGTGCATTATATCATTTAACATTTATTTGTTTTACATTTAAATGCCCAGATGTCTTCCTATCTGAAGTGGGAGGTGAAGAGATTCTAATTTCCAAGTGATATCAGTTTTCTGACTCTTATTCCCAGAAGCGAAATTAAATCTTATTTGCTAATATTGTTGTGGCCTAGATTAGACAAAAACTTTTCACACTATCAGTGCCAATTATGAAAAAGCAATTGTATAACATTGAAGCCTTAGAAATTACTGTGATTCATGTTTTCTAAACCCCTCCTTCAAAAAAAACCCTGCCTTACAATTACTGCAACATTTTGCCAAATGTATCACAAAAGAATATATGTAAGCTGGTTGGAGTCAGGAAACAAGGAACAATCAATTGATTTAAGGATTCCTTGAATTCTGTCAAAAGCACATACGCAAATGAAGTAATATATCTAGAGTGACTTTTTTAAAATCAATATTCCTAAATGATAGAAATATTCAGTGTAATTAATGGCAAAGACTACTGATTTTTTTCCCTAAAGGCCCATTTCAGTCCTCTGCTGATTATCCATACATATTCCTTTATGAAAGTACTGAAGATATCAGAAGATACTTTACAATTCAAATCAGAACTTGCATATTATTATAAGGAAAACCAGGTAAGATTGCTACATTGTAAGCAAATAAAGAATTTGTAAATCTTTTTATGAAGCTTTATTAAGTCTTATATCAACAAAAGAAAGGACTGTGGGATTTAAATGCTTTTGCTATTCTTTTGGTTTAATATAATTTAACATGCATTATTAGCAACTATTATCATTTTTTTTTTCAAAAACCAACTGTACCAAGTGCTGTATTTGTGCGGGGGTGGGAGGAGGGAAGAGAGAGGGAAAGTGTTTGTGAGGTAGCTGTGAGAAGAAATGTAAAAGAAATTCTTTCCAGGAATGGTTGATATTGTTATGAATAAATTTAAGCTAAATTAATATGCATGTGGTGCTTCTGCTGAAGGTAAATGTATGGCAGAAAAAGAAGTAAATCAAGCAATTGCTGTTAGAAGGCCATTTATTAAACATCATAGTGTTAAAGATACTTATAATCTGCTAATTGCTTCTATTCAACAACTAGAAATGTGGTTTTTAGAAGGTTGAATATCTGCATGGAGTATGACCTGGTGGAACAAAGTCAGGCATTTATCTTCCTTGATTTCACTCTTACAAATAGATTCTGCAAGCCCACGTGCTGAGAATGTGAAAGAGGATGGGATCTGCAGAATGGCACCACAGCCTATAATTACCAAGGATTATGGCTGTGGCAGGAATTGGTTTGTTTATATTTATGAGCTTTTCTGCTGGGTCAGAGGGAAGGTGGAGTACCAGTTATTCTTTTATTTGGATTTCTGACTCTAATATTGATGCTTGTATTGTGTAACTCACTTGGAATAATACACGGGTCCTCATTTAATGACCACAATTGCGGCAACTTGGATGCTAAGTGGGAAATGACATGACTGTGACAGTGCTTCTCTTTTTCCTCACTTCGCAGCCTTTAGGAATGCTGATCTCAATGCTTATTAGCAAGCAGGGAATTAATGTTTATATTAACATTCACTGGAGAGGAAGGAATTAGAAGACAGAAAGGAGGCACATAGTGTGCAATGCATATTGAACGCAATGTGCTAGAACTGACTTTTTGAGTAGTGCTCCTGGGGTTTCCATGATGAACATGAGAGAAGAAACCCAGCAGGGGTGGTATTCACTTACTTTCCCTCCTGGTTTGCAAAAGTGAACGTGCAAGTGAACGGCCTTACGCGCATGCACTTTAGCTTGAAAACGTGCCTAAATAGGATGGCATAGAGCCAGGGCAGGTGGGCAGGCCCACCCGTGATTTCCACTACCGGTTCAGGCAAACCAGTCTGAACCAGCTGAATACCACCTCTGGAATCCAGAAGATACAGGTCCAACGAATAAGAAACATGTAAAGTATCTTTTTTAAACAAGGGAAAGAGATACAAATTTACAAACCTTCTACTCATTTTTTTCTACATTTATGGAATTTAAATAAAATATAAAGTATACCAAATTAATGACAACATATACTACAACCAACTTTACCAATGACAATGAGAATAGAATGGAGACATCGGAAAAGAAATTCAGATGCCAGGATAGAGAGGAAGAATATTGGCACTTTTGAACATTGGTATTGGAGAAGACTCCTGAAAAAGACCATACCCAAATTATTCTACTTTGGACATATTATACTCTTTTCAGAAGGATCTAACACTGATAAATGAGCAAAGAAAAGAGATGTTATGATCAGCAGCAAGGTAAATCATCTCAAATACAGTGGCAATGAGGGCACCATTGGAAGAGATGAATGACCTTGTAAGTGATAAATCATCTTGGGAAAAAATCAATCTGTCTGTATCTGTCTTCTTTTCTGTCTTCTCATACCTCTCTCTCTCATCTGTGCTCAATAGGTTTATGGTTTGAGAAAGCTGGTGGATGGTATGTTGAATTCCAATAATTACACAAAACAGAAGTTGTAAAGCCAGGAAGCCTGGACCCATACAGGAAGAGGTGGAAGGAAATGTTTCCATGAAGACAAAAGCTTTGTTTCATTAGTAGATAAGCCAGCTGGGTTCCAGGTATTTCTGCGCTGGAATCTCCAATGCTCTCTATGAGTTGCCAGGGACTGGCATTTCTCTCCAATATATTATTTCCTAAATTCAGTCCTACAACCTCCACATTTGACTTGAAGATCTGAATCTGTTTCCTGGAAAAGTCCTGCTCATATAGAGAAGATAAAGAATGGGATAAAAATAGTACACACAATCTCTGCAACCAAGGAAGTCATACTAGTTTTATTCATGGAAGTCTCATACAACTTACCTTTTTAGGCTGTCATGAATTGATGAGAACTCTTTTTAAAAAATAATGTAAAAATATATAGCAAGTTAGAAAGGTCAACTCTAAAGACAATATGGGTGATCACAATAGTTCTCCTGGTGCCATTTAGAATACATAGAGATCGATTAAATAAATTTACTGATTTACCAACAAAATCTGCTTTTTCAGCATTCCATTTTGATCAACAAACACTTTAGTAAAATGTTTGCAAAAGCTTCCCCTTTAGGAAGGGTGCATCATAAAATGATTATGGTGAATATATCTAAAATACAACTGGAATGCTAACAACTAATCCCTTAAACTCTGAGTCATTATACTGATTCATACTATTACTATGTTACTCAAGTAATGAAAAAAATGAGAAACTGGAAAAAGTCTTAATGTTTTCTTTTTTAATGCTCCTGGGAAAACACAGCTGGATGAACATAGATGTGCATATTAGTCAAAATGTTATCTATGAGAATGTAATGAGGTAGCATTCAGGTATTCTTTTGTTCCATCAAATTTGTACCATTTTTAAAGCAATAGAACACAATTGACATAATTTCCCCTGGTACACCTTGCAATAACCATTTCAGTAAAATATCTTTTTTGTACAGAATTTTCTTGAATATCTGCTTTCTGAAGTTCTCTATTCCTGAAAGTTACATATTTTAGGATGCGTTTTAACTGAGAAATATTAGCTGATTATTATATTATATACTATATATAATGCTATATATTCCAATATGAAATTGACATTTCTCTTTGACACGCTGCTTGAAAAAAAATCTGTAATGGAGCTTGATTATGACCCAAAACTGGATGATTTTTGGAAATAAGAAAGCAGCATGTGGTTGATTTGGTTGGGAACAGATATCAGGAATGGTCAGATCCAAAAAAAGAGGAGGTTGGGGTTCCTAAGAGGGTATCTATACAAATACTACTGGTGCCCAATATTTGGTGGTGAAACACTTATATCCATTTCCAAATGGTAATAGATTAAAAGATTATGACATTGATGCTAATCAGAGTGCAACCATTAATGTACCAATTCTTCTAGTTAATGCTCATTGTTGGTATTGTTTTCATTTTATAAAAGAAAATAAATGGCATATTGCTGAATTTTACCATGGTTGATGAAATTGCTTAGGACAAGAGTGATGCACCAATCCTATTCATGCAGTTAAAAAGTGTTTTCTTTATAATCCAGGAGATTTCCATGCTTGAAGAATATGCTTTGTTGTGGGTGTTTTAAGTTTGCATTGCAAGATAATGGTTTCAAAGCCTGGATTAAAGAAGACAGCAAAATGCCAGTATTGTCATTGAGTGGGAATTATGAGTCCTTTCAGGCTCAAAATAGGCTTAGCAGCAGTTAAACAGTATAATATTTTGCTTGAGCTGACAACAACAATATAACTGACAATATAGCAGAAGACTATCTCCTCTGAGTCTGACTATAAATTAACAAAATACAAGAAGTCTATTTTCCACAGAGCTATAATCCTACTTCCCAACAGCAATGTGGCTGGAAAAAGAAATACCGCAATATAAAAAGTCATACTTGTTCACGTGCTTATTAAAGACCAGAAAATCAACTATAGTTTAATATAATTCTGATATCAAGTATAAATCTAATATCAAGCTGTCCAAAAGTGCTTATACAATAATGTGACATACCCACTTGGTATGTAATCACAACATTGGAAATCACTTCATGGATCATCTAGTGTAATTTGCTTCTAAGTGCAGATTACACTAGAACAATGTTTATTAACCATAGCAACTTGAGGATGTGTGAACCAACTCCCAGAATTCCTAGCCATGTGGTTGGGGAATTCTGGGAGTTGAAGTCCACATATCTTCAAGCTGCCAAGGTTGATAAACGCTGCACTAGAACATCTCTGACAGATTACCATCCAGTTTCTCTTTGAAGGCCTTCCATGAAGGACAATTTATCATTTCATCTGACAGCCATGGACTAACAGCTCATACCTTCACATGAAATATAGTCAGATATAGGAAGTCACATGCTATCTTGTTTTTGAAACACATGCTATCTTGTTTTTAGATAACATATGTACTTCATAGTCTGTAATATTTTAGATTTACACTTGCATAGGTAATTAATGTATGACTGTAGGAGTGTATATCAAATTTTATGTGTTATTTTATCTTTGTTGTGCTAGTATGTTATCTCATTCTTTTTTTTTTTACTTTGGTATTTTTTTTACTAGTTATTGACCAAATAAACTACTAGATATAGATATAAATTATGAAAGATGTAGATAGAGATAATGAGGAGATATAGATAAAGACGTAGCTATAGATACAGATATATTGATAAACCCAGTTTGGTCTAGTGGTTAAAAAAGTAGACTAGAAACCAGGAGCCTGTGAGTTCTAGTCCCACTTGATTCTTGAAAGCTAGCTGGGTAACTTTGAACCAGTGTCTCTCCCTGAACCCATGACATCAGGCTTCAACACAAAGCTGGTCAGTTAATGACTATTGCAACCAATGAAATAAGTGGATCCTGTGCTTACAGAAAAATGCTGAAAGGAATATATACACCCTCAGGATTTATTTCCCAGGTTTGATAGTACTGCTGTGGAAGGATCTGGAAGCTACAAAGAAAAGACTGAGAAGTTTGCATAAGGTTTAAAAGTTGTCAGTTGCCTAGTTCTGATTTGTGTAGTATCAAGATACTATTCCCCTAGGGGTTTGACTCTATGCAAGTTTAGCTTAGTTCAGTGTTTAGTTTAGTTAGTTTGGTTTTAGTATATTAAGATATGTGGTACATTGCACTTGAAGGCTAACAGGTGCTCTGAAGCAAACAGGAATATCTCAAGGCACCTGTCTGTAACTCTTTAAAGCAGGAGTGTCAAACTCATGGCCAGCAGGCCAAATGCATCACATGCTCAACACATCCACACTCGGTTTAGTGAAGGAGAAAAAAAGTTATGATATGTCACATGATAACAATGTGACATTGCGAGTTTGACACCTGTGATTTAAAGCATCTGCATCTTTGACACTGGTGCTTTTAAAAGTTGCATACAATTGTATGTGTGGTTCTGTGCTCTCTAAAGCACTTTTTTGCTTTCAAATTCAATGCGTTACAGGCCCTATCAGAATACAGCTATACCAGCACAAACCATTGCAGCCTTAAAAAAGCACATTAGAATGAAATTCCCTGTCTTGTTGTCCCTTGGTATCCCTTCAAATTCTGAAGTTCTCTGTTTCTGAACAGGAAAAAGATTTAACAGAAGTAAAAAGGACAGTGTTTTCTTTTATGTGACATTTTATTGGAAAGGTCCCTGCTGAAAACTGTAGGAAATTGCATCCTTGGATCCTTCGTACATGCTGTTTTTATTTCCAAAAGGATTTCAGTACAACTGAATTCTTTGATGGCATCATTTTTTTTGACAAGCTGTGCTGTGCTTCCCCTGTAGAAGGTCTGAAGCAGCCAGACTGTTTTTTTTTAATTACTCCAAGTGCTATCATGGAACAAACTTTATATTGAGTAGCAGGTTTTTTTTTTTTTTGCACCCAGCCTTCTTTTTTCTTTCCGAATGTTTTCCATTTCACTTGGAGTGATTTCTACTCATAATTAATGGAAATGCCAGTTACATTATTCACACTATTATTTCTTACTATTGCTGCAGAGAAAAGTTTAAGAGTAGAGACAATGGTAGTTTTAGCAATGGGAGATCGTCAAGTATATGTGCCTGCTTTGCTTTGCTGATAGCTAAATGCAGCCAGAAAAAAATATATGTTCAATCCTGTGTAATCCAAAGGTGAATTTCAAAGGATAGACAACTGACTATCAGTGGTAGACAATCCTTTTATTGACCGTGTTAATGCCATTGATATGCATCAACCACCCTGTTGCGCACCCATGTGCTCTGGAGACATCAATCAATACATGATGTCAAGTGAATCAATACTCAGTCTAATCCAGTTCATATGTCTTTTCATATATTCTTCACAAGGAAAGACAGGCAGAAACCACACAAATTCTCTTATTAGGAGCTAATGATGAGAAATTGGGAAGCCAAGTCCAGCCAAGCCCCAAGAGTTGTGTTTGACTTTCCCTATCTCTCCTTCCCTCTCAAAAAAGGTTTGCATGAAAAATGGTATGTATGTTTATGAATTTTCCTTAATATACCTGTTTTGTATCCATAATTTGACTTAATATGAACATATTATGTATTTAAAATTGCAAATGGACATACTGCATGTTTGCCATACAAACAGCACTTGTAGCAAGCACATATTTTTGTGACTTCATTTTCTCATGCACTGAATATTGTGCCCATTTTCTTTGATTGGAAAACCATACTGAACATGCCTATGGAAATATGACTGCTATAGTTGTTGGAAAGTGTGGAGCTAAGTTTAAAATTGCAGAACCTGATTCTTACAGAATATGTAAGAAAAGGCAAGGGCAAGAAAGGGAAGTATCTATTTAATTATCTCCACTCTTCCTCACTCCCACCACACCCCAAATAATTTCCTGGATGATAATTTATTCAATACATTCTTAAAAAGATGAAGTAACAATGTTACTTATGAAAGTCATAGTAATAAAAAAAACAGCTGTGGGAAATACAATTTTGCTCTGCAGTAATATTTCATTTCCTAGATACTTAGCTCTATTAACTACAATCCAGTTAATTATCATAATGTTGTTGTTTTTTATTATTATTAATAATAATATTGGTTTTTCATATTAACATAAGATAAGTAAACTAATGCGAGTGCACTCCATTTTTGTATTCAGTCCAATCTTGGCAAGTAATGCATTAGAAGCCTGCCAATTTCAGATCATTTGGACCAAGACCCAAAAGTCACACATGCCAGAAGCCATTGAAATCATTGGAAAAGAACAGGTGAAACACCAGATTAGATTGAAGCAAAGATGAAATGAAACAAATGCAATTAAAATGAAAGTAACATTAAATGGTTGTGGCTTTAGACACAAAAAACGAAAATGGAAATTGACTCACTATACACCACAAACAGTTCCCCCCCCCAACCTGGAATACATGCCAGGTCCAAAGCAAAAAATTGCAAGCCAATTAATTCCATTGTTCAATGAGAAGAAAGAGACCTAAAGATAGATTTGCAAGCTAGTAATTCCTCCCCACCATGTTCCATGACCCCGAACTTTCTGCAGGAGAATCAGAGGTGGCATTCAGCAGGTTCTGACCAGTTCTGGAGAACCGGTAGCAAGAGTAGTTCGGAGAAGTGGAAAATACCACCTCTGACTGGCCACACCCCCATCTATTCTCTGCCTCCCGAGTCCCAGCTGATTGAGAGGGAATGGGAATTTTGCAGTAACCTTCCCCTGGAGTGGGGTGGAAATGAAGATTTTACAGTATCCTTCTCCTGCCACACCCACCAAGCCACACCCACAGAACCAGTACTAAAAATGTTTGAATCCCACCACTGAGGAGAATGAATGATTTTCCCCCACAAATTCTATGCACAGGATATAATATATTTGCACTAGAATCCGTAAAAGTGGATTTTATAAAAAAATGAACCATTATTTCCTATTTCTCTACTAAATTCAAGATTAGAAGTGCCTTCATATGCTCTCCTTCAAATGTGATATATTCCATCATCTGACAGTAATGCCCTGTGGAATCTACAGAGGACAAACAGGACAAATGTTTTGAAGAATTAATGAACACAAACTTGATATCAATGACACAAAATAAAGACAAAGTAATATCTTAGTGTCTCAACCTCCCAGGACACCCCATTATATATCTCAAAGTAGCCAACTGAGTGATAGGCTCTGAATTCACATACAGACAAAGATTTCAGGCCATCTCAAAGAGTTTCAATAAACACAGTGGGCTTTTAATACATTACAAGCCTTTATCAGAGTACAGAAAAATGTATGATCACAATAATAGTTCTTTAATCTGCAACACCTTCCCACTGCAGCTGTGATTAAAGGGTTCTGTTTAAAAATAAAGGTTTATCACACTGCTTTTTTATTGTTGCACACTGAAAAGTAATCAAGTTCTTGAAAGGCTTTCACGTAGGAAACAAATTGAAGCATTTCAAACATTTTAGTATGTGGTAAAGCAATGATAGAGAACATTAATACTGGGCTTGTTGACAGCATGCACATAAGATGCTTTTGGCTAGAACAAGGCTCTCTCAGGAGTAACACATTGTGCTTCCATAAAATAGCCCAATAATTTTTTTGGGGAAAGAAAATAAAAATAGTTGTCTGATGCTCCAGATAGAAATCTAAGCATATTAAATAAACTAGAGTAGGGGGTGATCATCACACTATAGCTATTTGTAATTTAAACTAGTTACTTGGCCAGTGTGTTAAATAGTTCTGAAATATGGAAGTTGAAACTGAAAACAGGAACATGAGGAAGAGGAGGAGGAAGGGGGAGGGGAAAGGGAGAAGCAGCAGCTTTTATGATTGCACACAAGGACCAAATGAAACATGTTGGAAAAATGCTTGATGTAATAGTGGTCATAGGAAAGTAAGCAAGATGAAATATCATCATCTACTTGTTATCTTATAAATGTAAGGAGGAGACTTCCTGCAGAAGAAAGAAAAAAGCCAGCAGCAGTTTTATCATGGAGGGGTGTGAGTACAATAAATAAATAAGTAATATATAGAAATAATTGAAATAATTATAATTTGAATTAAATAGCTCATAAAGTGGGGCTCCAATCAGCCCTAAGAATTAGAAGTGTCATCCTAGTTATTACAGTAGCAAAATAGGTAAAGGTAACGGTTCCCCTTGCACATATGTGCTAGTCGTTCCCGACTCTAGGAGGCGGTGCTCATCTCCACTCTTCAAAGCCGAAAAGCAAGCGCTGTCCAAAGATGTGTCCATGGTCATGTGGCCAGCATGAATGCCGAAGGTAGATGGAAAGCTGTTACCTTCCCACCAAAGGTGGTTCCTATTTTTCTACTTGCATTTTTACATTCTGTCGAATTGCTAAGTTGGCAGAAGCTGGGACAATTAACGTGAACTCACTCCATTATGCGGCACTAGGGATTTGAACTGCCAAACTGCTGACCTTTCTGATCCACAAGCTCAGTGTCTTAGCCACTGAGTCACCACATCCTCTGTAGCAAAATATTCAACATTAAAGCTGTGTGAAAAAGTCCTGCACACTTTCAGTTTTAAGCTGTATTTACATGTTTAATCAACTTTTCACTCATAGAAACCACACAAAATTAGTACTTTGATGAAAATTTCTATAGTCAAATTGAGATGCATAATTTTTAGTAATATAACCAAAGTCTTTTTAAGGTTTTGAGTGAGTTTATGTGCTAAAACAAACACAATTTGAATTTTTGAGAATGTTAGGATCAAAATGTTAGCCAATCAGCAGTGAGCTTTGGCTGACAAATTAAAATGCACAGAGGCTAAATCTATGAGCCAATGAATGTTCTCATATTCTCTGACTATAAATAGGCATGAAAAGCATTGAGAAATTTAATTTAGCTCTGGCTGCGGGCAAGGATGGAGGCCTTTGCTTTCACCAGTACTGAGCTGCGGCATTGCATCATTGTGCTTCATGAAGAAGGTTATCCCTGTACAGAAATAGCCAAGAGAGTGAAATGCCTTCACACCACAGTGAGCAGAATGGTTGAAAAATACCAAATAACTGGTTCAGTTGATGACAGGCTCAACTCTGGGAAACCAAGAAAATTGACAAAACAGCAAGATCGGGCTCTGCAATGCATTTCAATGGCTGACAGGAAGCTCACCTCACTTCAGATTACAATAATTTGAAGTGAAACATGTGATGTAAAAGTGTGGCAAGCACAGTGCATTGCAGACTGCTTGCCAGAGGGCTCAAAGGCTGCAGGGCTCAAAGTAAACCTTTGCTCACAGACGCTCACTGCTTTCGTCGACGTGCGTGGGCCAAGAAGTATGCCAAGTGGACCAACGAACAGTGGGCCAAGGTCATCTTCAGTGATGAGAGCAATTTTTACTTGACTGGGAATCAGTGCAATAAGTACATCAGAAGATTTCCAGCTGAAGAATTTAGGCTGTACTGCCTGAATCTATCTGTGAAGCATCCATTGCATGTGATGATCTGGGGCTGTATCGCTGCTTCTGGTATCGGTTGGATACAAATTGTGCAGGAAATCATGAATTCCAAGCAGTATGTTGAAATCTTGGAAAAGACCATGCTTCCTTCAGCTCAGCAATTTGTAGGGAAGGACTTTTACTTCCAGGATGACAATGCTCCTTGTCATCGAGCCAAGTCTGTCCAGCAGTGGATGAAGAAGCAGGGTGTTCGACTCCTGGATTGACCAGCTCAGAGCCCGGATTTGAACCCAATTGAGAACCCAATTACAAAATAAGCAAGAAGACCAAGCAGGAGCTGATTGAATCCATTATTGCACTCTGGCACCAATTGTCACCAAAGATCACGTGCAAAGGCTTATACAGTCTATGCCGAAGCGATGTCGCCTGGTGATAAGCAATAAGGGCTGGCCAATTTCACATTAGTAACTATGTTTGGTTACCTAAATGGTCTTTTTCAGGGCCACAAACAATAAAAATGTTAACAAAACACTAGCATCGGCCTTAGTAATTGCAACACGTATGCCACTGAGCATGCATCAGTTAATCTGTTTTCATAGTCATTTTAAGCATGCATTGTAAGCATGCAAGGAAAATCACAATCCCCATCCAAACAGCACCAAATGGCAAAAAGCTGATGCTTTTCACTTAAAAACCACCAGTATTTATGTAAATATAATAATATTTGCATAGAAGTTAGCATGAAATATAATAAAATCAATGGCCTATCCAAAAAATGTCATAAACTGTAAACCGTAAAGCATGCACACTTTTTCACACAGCTGTTAATCATATTTTTAATAAAGCCAAGTTTAAGGTAATCTGTATATTTTATTCTTGGTGTATTTCACCCTTGCCAGCTTCAAAAACATGCCACAATGAACGACTATGATTTTGAAGAAAAAACATTTTCAATCCAAAATATACTATACTTTTGAGTTGCCCTTTCTGCTATAAAAGGCTTTGTTGGAGTCAAGCAAAGCAAGTATTTATCTATTTATTAGATTTTAATCCCACGTTTAATATTTTTATACATAATTGAAGATGGCAAAGTTACACAATACTTTTCCCTTCTCTCATTTCATCTATACCAACAACTTTATAAAGTGGGTTGGACTGAGAGAGTGACTGGCCCAAGGCCACCCAGATAGCTTTCATACCTAAGGCAGGAATAGAATTCCTGGTTTCTAGCCAGGTACCTTAATTACTAGATCAACCTGGGTCTCTGTTTCTCTCATTTGAAATTTAAAATTAAATGGATCATGATGATGGGTTAAGAAGAGAATCTTAATGCTGGAAGAGGCCACAGTCATTAAAGACCAACTCCATCCATTTATCCATGTATATGTTGAAACAAGCAAGCTCAACTAAAGTTCACTGGATTGCAAGTCCAAAATTTGAAACAGTTTAATTGAAACATTAAGCAGTTTTTTTTTCCAGGAGTGAGTTGCCTGGTCATTACAATTCGGGTGAATAAAACAGATGATTCCTAATCTAAAGGGTTATTTTATTCTGTTACCATTTAATCTGTGTTGTTTTTTAAATGAATATTTGTTTTCTGGTTAAATGGATGTCATATACACATTTTATCACACACATTTACAAATATTTTTTTCTAAGAATTACTTATTATTTGGAGAAATTAAGTATTTATAGAAAAAGGCTATAGTAATCTGGGAAATGTGAATTTTCTTAGTTATAAATGCAATTGTAACAAAATTGTTTCGAATTTATAACAAATAAAGAAGATATAATAATTCAAATTTATAAACCCAGAAATATTTTTTCTGCTAACTTTGTAGAGCTATTTTACTCATTTTGTCTCAGTTATGACATGTCCCTTTTTGTCCAGACCCCATGGATTGGAATAATGCCCATTATAGTTAATTACAGGCATAAATCACAAAACTGCACAAATTTCACCTTATCCTGCAAAAATGTACTAAACAGGTTGCACACGGAAGCATGATAGCTTTGAGACTAAGTAAATATCAAAGGAAATAAAAGAGACATATGAAATCTGGGGAAAGGGCAATATCAAATTACTGAAGAAAATCCAAATTAAGCTCCCTCACACCATCCACCTCATTACATTAGAATCCAAATTAAAATGTAATTTAGAAGGAGTCGAAATTAAAAAAGCTCACTTAATTCCTTCAATTTGCAGAACAATTCCATGCCATTAGGCAACTAATTTCTACCTGTCAAATACAGAATGGAAGGGGTTCTTCTCAGGAGGAAACTTTTTATTTGAAGTAATTAGACATGAGGAATCTAGGAAGATGCCTATGTTCCTCTCAGAATAAATGAAAACCAAATGTTAGCTTCAAGTATTCCATAGAAAGTTCAACTTTTTAAAGAATACAAAGAATACAGTACTTACATAGGTGCATGTGCAAGCCGAGAATGGCTGCCAAACCTTACCGCTCTGGCTGTAGAAGACAAAAAGTACTTGAAAACCTATGGATTTAGACCTGGAAACTGTGCAGGAAGGGGTTCCTGTAGGAGATTGAGTTCCAGGGGACCCAAAGAGACAACTATCTGGGGGGGTCGCCACTTTTGGGCGGCTCCCACTTGGTGTTACCGCTCTTGGTGGCTCTTATGCTGGTTGGTGGTGGCGGCAGCGATGGTGGCGTTATGCTGACGGCGGCGCTTCCAGGCAGCGTTTTCGGCATTTTTACCGTTTTCAACCTCGTTTCTTCGACCGTGGGGAGCCCCTGGACCTGCGCCGGTCTATTCATTGCCCCACGGAGGAGGTGGTCAGCCTGTGATGCTACTGGGCGAGAGTGGGCGGCTGGTCCTATCTGCCGCCACCGCAGCTCTCCTGGTCTCCCCCTCCCTTTCCCTTTGGCTCGGCCTTTCCTTTCGGCGCAGCCTCTCCTCCATTCTGCCGTCGCCACTAAGGGGCCTCTTGTTATTTGACATTTGGCTCTTTTTAAATGCAGCTTCTGGACTTCTAGACTTTCGATCCCAGCCCCATCTATTGTGACCATCACCACCCGATGCCGCCCCAAGCCTACCATCTTAGATAGGGCCACTACTCAGTCCACCTCACTTTTGGCGCTACAAATTTCGGATAGGCGGGGCACCTGGAGATTGGCCAATCATCTTTTGCAGTGACCACCATTCCTGGCCTCGGCTAGAGCTTCTCTCACTTCTTCTCCGTTTCCTCCTCCGCTTTACTCCTTCAAAAAATACCATCACTGCAACGAGCATGAAAATTCTATGGTATACCGGCAACGCCTGCAGCTTGTTTCCTATTACATTCCTTCAGTGGAAGGGGGCGACGGAAGATGGTGAAGTCACGACTTAACTCCTTTTCATCTGACGCATTCCCCCCCTTTCAGTCCGCCTCAGCCACACCAGACTTTGGCCCCCTGTGTGGCACCACTCCAGGTCCACAGGAGAGAAGGAAGACAAGATACTCTCCCCCTGCACCGTCATTGATTTTCCAGCCATTTGAACTGTATGAACTGCTTGCACGAAATTAACACCTGCACAAATTTTCTTGTATGCAGAATGAATGTTGGTATGTATGAAGATGAATGATCCCACGTTTTATACTAAATTAATTATATATTTTGTATTACTGTTCTATTATATGTTTTAATGGTTACATGGGAGCGATGAGTACCTCCACCTGTTTCCTGGACCTGTGTCCCTCCTGGTTGGTCTCGACCAGCAGGGAGGTAACATGAGGATGGTTCCAGAGGGTCACGAACACGTCTCTGCAGGAGGGATCTTTCCCGCAGCCTCTGAAGGAGGCGGTGGTGAGACCCCTCCTTAAGAGGCCCTCTCTGGACCCAGCTATCCTCAAAAACTATCGTCCAGTCTCCAACCTTCCTTTCTTAGGGAAGGTTGTTGAGAAGGTGGTGGCCCTCCAGCTCCGATGGACCTTGGATGAAACAGATTATCTAGACGCTTTTCAGTCCGGTTTCAGGCCTGGATACTGCACTGAAACCGCCTTGGTCGCACTGACCGATGATCTCTGGCAGGCCAGGGATAGAGGACATTCCTCTATCCTGGTGCTCCTTGACCTCTCAGCGGCCTTCGATACCATCGACCATGGTATCCTTCTGCGACGACTGGATGAGGTGGGAGTGGGAGGCACCATTTTATGGTGGGTCTCCTCCTACCTCTCCGGCAGGTTGGTGTTGGTCGGAAGACAGAGGTCGACCCCTAGGCCCCTTAAATATGGGGTGCCACAGGGCTCGGTCCTTTCCCCCTCCTATTTAACATCTACATGAAGCCACTGGGTGAGATCATTTGCCGGCACGGGATTAAATACCATCAATACGTGGATGATACTCAGTTGTATCTCTCTGCCCCGTGCCAACTCAGTGTAGCGGTGGAAGTGATGTGCCAGTGCCTGGAAGTGTCAGGGTCTGGATGGGAGTGAACAAGCTTGCACTCAATCCTGACAAGACTGAGTGGCTATGGATGTTGCCCCCCAAGAACAGTCCAGATATTCCATCTCTAAGCCTCGGGGGTGAAACTTTACACCCCTCAGAGAAGGTCCGCAACTTGGGTGTCCTCCTGGATCTGCAGCTGACATTAGAACATCACTTGTCAGCTGTGACCAGGGGGGCCTTTGCCCAGGTTCCCCTGGTGCACCAGTTGCAGCCCTACCTGGATCGGGAGGCACTTCAGATGGTCACTCACGCCCTCGTCACCTCAAGACTTGACTACTGTAACGTGCTCTACATGGGGTTGCCCCTGAAGAGTGTTTGGAGACTACAATTGGTCCAGAATGCAGCTGCGCGAGCGATATTGGGTGTACCAAGATACACCCATGTCACACCTATCCTCCGCGAGCTGCACTGGCTTCCTATCGGTCTCCGAATGTGTTCCAAGGTGCTGGTTATTACCTTTAAAGCCCTACACGGCCTAGGACCCAGATATCTGTGAGACCGTCTTCCAGCCACATACCTCCCAACAGCCGATAAGATCACACATGGTGGGCCTTCTCCGGGTACCGTTGACTGGACAATGTCGTCTGGTGACCCCCCGGGGGAGGGCCTTCTCTGTAGCCGCTCCAACCCTATGGAACGATCTACCCCTGGAGATCCGGACCCTTCCCACTCTCACGGCCTTCCGAAAGGCTACCAAAACCTGGCTATTCTGGCAGGCCTGGGGCTGTTGACCTCATGTATGAGGTTCAGCCCCACCTAGATTGAGTGTATGAAGTGATCTTTTAATCTGTTTTTATTCTCTCTATTTTAATTTTTTATTTTTTGAAATGTATTCTGTAAGCCGCCTGGAGTCCTTCGGGATTGGGAGGCCTATAAATTTATTAAACAGTTAAACAGTTAAACAACTGTGGTTAGATGTTTCAAAATTAAGTAACAGCATGGCTTGCCATTTTTATTTGAGAATAAAAATTTTTACCTGAGTGAAATTCCAGTACATAAACCTCTTTTGTTGATCTGTTATTCTAATGAGGTCTAAGAATCAATATGAAGAGATTTTGATTACATTTAGAAGATAAGAGCCAAGAGAGTACAAGTAATGAAGTCCATCATGGTTATAATAAACATGGAACAGTAGAACTCTATAGGCAACATCGAATAGCTTCTTTCACAGTTTCCTTTAATTAACTCTTCGGTTTATCTATTTGCTCCTTCCCAAGAGCATGCACTACATTTTATAAAGAGGAAGAGACAGATTCACTAATCTACAATGAAACATTACACTTGTCAGTTAAAATCCATTGTCCTTTATTTTCTAAAAGACCACCATTTCAGAAGCATAGGACTCCTATTTATTATTCACATTTTACAGCGACATGCAAATGTAAATATATAGCCTAAGTGGCATGGATTGATGTTTCTGTGTCCTAGCTGTTCTGAATTAGTTATAGCACAGTTGGCAACTGAAAGCAAAATAAAAATAAATTGTTTACAAATATTCAGAAACTGATTAGATTGCAAAGTCTCATGAAAAGTGGCATTGTTTCCAGAATCTCACAAAATCCCATATGAAAACCCAAGAGCCCCTACATTTTGATATCTCACAAGATGATGTCAATAATTCAAACAGTTTCAATTTTAAATGTTTTGAGAGTATAACCCTCATTTTGAAGGTGGAAGAGCTGTTAGCTGTCTCATCAGATGTTTTCATGTTATAACTTTATCTCATATTCTAAATGATCTCATCATAACTACCCATAACAAGGGATTTGATAGAGAGATTAACCAGGTTCTGTTTGCTTACCACAGACTTCAACAACAGTGATCTATATTGTACTGCCTGCAGGCACTAGCCTTTTGGAATAAAATATATGTGATCAATCTGCTGCTATTTCCCAGAACCTCTAATAAAACTAATGGAATTTCTCCTGGCCTTAGTGATTCTTCAAGAACCACAAGATGATGAAACAAAACTAGAATATAAATTCTGAAATGTTGAAAAAAAACCCCACCAATGGGAACACAGAGAGGAACAGTGCTCTTAATTGCTCTACCTAATTTTAACAGAAGAATGTGAACTTTCTGAAGATCAATTTACTCCAGAAAAGCTTATTTAGAAGAAAAGTGACCTGGGTTTTAAAACTTGAGGAGTCCACTATAGCCTGTGTAGGAGCAGTAAAACAGCATTAAAAAGTCTAAAATAAAGCTGCTTTGAGAGTATACTTTTTGTTGGAAAAAAATGTAGCTTATGCCTTCAAGAAATGTTTTCAGGGTAAGATGGTTGGAATGAGTTTCAAGTGCAACCAAATCTCTGAAAGTATTTTGGCTTTTATGAATATCAAATATAGATTTATTATGAAATTTGGATTTTGCTACAACTCTTTTTTGAGTTCAATGATGTTTAAAGTAAGTTTGTGCAATTGAAGTGGGCACCTACATCCCTTTAGATTTTGTTAAAATGTACAGCAACTTCAAGAAAATGAAGTCTACAAGGGCAAAGTTTAATAATATTTGAAATGATTGTATAGTAGCATTGGCATTTAGCATGATGTCTAATGCATACCATTGCTTGGCCCTACTCTAATAGTCTTAAATTACTGTATAGCTAGGATGGAAGGAAATAAAGAATCACATTATAATAAAAGGTAATCTTTTTATTAAAGTTACAAGAAATCATTTTTAGATAATTATGGACTCAACCATTCATACTTTCTCAGTTAAAAGAAGTATTGGAAATGAAGAAAGGAATGTAATTAAGAAAAGGAGATTAAAACGGTTACATGATTACTAGTGAGTAATATTATATATAATGAGATTTACTTTTGACTAGACATATAAAAGATTTCACTTCTAATGATAGCAGTACTGCTAGATTATTGTAAAAAGAAGGTAGATGAAAGTACAATGTAATTGAGTCTCTGATGAGAATGTACAGAACAGAATGTGCACCTCCATTATACAGCAGCATAGATACTTCTGTCACAGAAATAGTCAGTAGAATGTTTCCTCATCAAAAACTGCAGATACCAATGAGAGAATATTTGTAGCTCACAGTTAAAATATACAATCCTTGCACTGATGTGCTAGTCCCAGATTGATGATATTACCTAGTTTGGTAATAAAATGCCTGCAAGAAAACAACCAAGCTCAGAAGGCACCAAAGACACCACAGGACTATACTGAGAGAGAGTGATTGGCCCAAAATCACCTAGCTGACTTTCATGGCTAAAATAGGACTTACAGTCTCCCACTTTCTGGTCTGCTTCCTTAACCAGTAGCCCAAAACCATACATTCTATAGGAGAAAGCACCACATTTTTTCTACAATTACAGACAATACATGTGTTCAGTTCCTATGTTCTGACCTGCAATTGTTAATTGTAAATAGGACATACAGTAGAGATAAATCACATGGTTTTACATTTGCATTTGTTTGTTTTATTCTTTGGTTGCATATCCCATCTTTTTTTCTGGAGGAAAAATAGTATTTATATCTCTTCCAACTCCAGATTTTATCTGAAAAAACAACCCTAAAAGCTGAGAGCTGGGATTATATTTCTATGGCTAGCATGCCCTTGACCTCCAGATCTTAGTACAGCAAAGGCAGGTTACATCTTCTGTCATATTTATGGTTTATTCCTTGAACTTCAACATTTGGCTGTAATCAGTGACGTGTGGTGAGGTTTATACCTGGTGAGGCTCAGCTGGGCATCCTTTTGCGAAGCAACTCAGCAGGGCAGCGGTCGGCCTCGGCGGGGGGGGGGGAATTTGCATCGCGGGAGCAACCAAGCGCCCGGGTCTGCAGCAAAGGCGCTTGATGGCTCCCGCGATGCAAAGTGCCCCGCCGCCCCCCCACTGCCCCGGCCTGCATCCGCTGCTTCTCCAAGCTCCTCCGCTGGAAGTCCCGGATTGCCTCTGGGGGAAGGCTGAGTGAGAAACGGAGCGAAGCTTCTCCGCAGCCTCCCGGCACTACGCAGAGGCTCTCACAGGAGCGCGTGCCAGCGGCCGGTGGCCCGGAGCGGCCCCAGCTGCGAGACAAGGCAGTGCTTAAAGCAGCCGCTGCCGCTGCCGCTGCCGCCGCCACCGCCCCGTTGGGTGAAGGAGGGGTGGTGGCGGTGGCAGCGGCTGCTTTAAGTGCTCCCTTGTCTCGCAGCCGGGGCTGCTCCAGGCCACCGGCCGCTGACACACGCTCCTGCGAGAGCCTCTGCACAGCGCCGGGAGGCCGCAGAGAAGCTTCGCTCCGCTTCTCCCCCAGCCTTCCCCCAGAGGCGATCCGGGACTTCCACGGCGGAGCCTGGAGAAGCAGGCCAGGGCAGCGGGTGGGCGGCAGCATTGGGGACGGTGGGGCACTTTGCATCGCGGGAGCCGCCAAGCGCCCAGGTCTGCAGCAAAGAGGCAGCCTCCTCCTTCTCTCCCACTCCTCTCTCCTCTGAAGCACACCCCGCCCAACGTAAGCGTGCTCAAGAAGACATGATTCTCTGCTTCCAGATCAGGAGGCGGAAGAATTAGTGCCTCTTTTGCATCTGAACTTTTTTGCCTTTTAACTCTTTCTTAACTTTTAGAAGGTGAAAAATTCCTTATGGAAAGGAGGCCCCGAGTTCTCTCACCTCCTGCTTTGGTTAACACTAAGCAGACACCAAGCCACTGTGACCTGGAATCTGGTAGCAACTATCTTGGCTTTAATTATTTTAAAAAATATATTTAAATTTCTTTCTTTTTCCTGAGGAGACTGGTGAGGCTCCGCCTCCCTTGCCTCTAGTGACTGCACGTCCCTGGCTGTAATCATGTGCAATCATGAAATGTTAAAAAAGTAAATAAACATTATGCCCTGATATAAATTTAAAACTCACTATCTTCATTGCTTGCAATTAATCATCATCATTCTACATACTAATCAACTGCTCACAAGCCAAACATCCTTTTATTATGTGTTTATTTATTTTGTCCCACTCAGTAGCATCCTTTGTACCACCCAAGCTTGAATTGTGTTGTAATGACACTTTTGTCTCTCTGCTCAGCAATGGAAACCCTTCTACCAAGTTAAAACTTCGTCATTTGAAAAGAAAAATTGGCCCAACAGGTTAAAAAAACCTGTGCATTTCAATCACAAAATATAGAAATCTTAATCTATACCTAAGACCTTATCAAATTTAGAAATTTGATTAAAAAACTATTCTAGCTTTGGAGGCCTCCTTTACCATTTTTTTTCATTCATTTGAGATAATATGTTACTTTTCCAAGTATCTTTTCTCTTAATTGCAGCCATTCTGGGTAGATAATCTCTGAATTCCACCTTCTCCGCAATTACTAAACAATATTTATTTGCTTGTTCCTTTGTGAATGCAGATCTATTCATGTGCATGAAATATATAAGCACCTAGGGAGATGACAACAGCTGAAGAAAATGATCAACAGCTAAAGTAGTCAGAAGAAATAGTTAGAACTTTGTTCATATAATTTATGTTGACAAACTTTTTCTTGATCAGAGAATAGCTCATATACATTTATCATTGACAGCCGCAAACTGAATAAACATCCATTTATCCTTCCTGTTTTTCCCACTTTCCTTGACAGGAAAATAATAGGATGGAACTTTTGGATCTTGGCAGAATTTGTGAGCCTGGTATTACGATACAGGATAAGAATTGCTTTTAAAGTACAGTTATAAATGGGAACATCCTTAAAAGCAGTAAGCTTGGCAATTTCTTAAAATCAACAACTGCCAAAAAAAAAAAAAGTCAGGAAAGGTAATGTCAAGCATGCCTCCTTCAATATCCAAGAAAGGAAAACCTCAATTCCATTTTAATGGAGATAAAGTACTTTTACTAGATATGAAGTGAAAACAGTTAAAGGAAAGCAAGATCTGAGCCACATATACATATCAAACGTTTACCCAGCCCCTTCCCCCAATTCCCCAACCTATTGTCCAATCTGCAACTCACTAAGGTGTCATGTGGGGTGCATCTTCAAACAGCCTCATCAAGTTGGTATGCGGAACGGTTGGCCGTGACCAAGTCCAAACATCAGTCACCAGCATGCGCAGAAGATGGTGAGAACAAGACTCCTCCAGTACAATATAATTCCCTTCCCTAATACTATGCACCCCCGCCCCGTTCCTGTGGCAGCTGATAGCAAGCAAGCATAGCAAGCAAAAGAGAGGCTGACATTTGGCCCTCCTTCAAAAAGAGATATCACCCCTGTAGGAAAAGAGAGAGAGAAAACAATATAAAATAACAGCATAGTATATACATCTGGAGCCGAGGTGGCATAGTGGTTAGAGTGCAGCACTGCAGGCTACTTCAGCTGACTGCAGTTCTGCCATTCGGCTGTTCAAATCTCACTGGCTCAAGGTTGACTCAGCCTTCCATCCTTCCGAGGTGGGTAAAATGAGGACCCGGAGTGTTGGGGGCAATATGCTGACTCTGTAAGCCGCTTAGAGAGGGATGAAAGCCCTATGAAGCAGTATATAAGTCTAACTGCTATTGCTATTGCTATCTACTGTAAAACGAAGGCTTATCAGGATAGCCGGTGTAGAACATCCGCAAAAGTCTTGGAGCCCTAACATGAGATTTGTCAACCCATTCAGCCTGGGAAGGGGGCAAATGTCTCCAGGAGATCAAATACTGAATGCGACCTCTATGTTTTCTGGAGTCCAAGATTTCTTTAACTTCAAAATGTTGCTCTCCCTCAATAAGAATAGGGACTGGAAGTGAAGGCTGAGGTGGATGAAACAAAGAGGTGTCCTCCGGTTTTAACAGGTTCACATGAAACACAGGATAAATTCTGCTAAGGTTCTTTGGCAACTCCAATTTCACTGATATAGGATGTATGATTTTCAGGTTTCGGTTTTGTTTCTCCTTTAGATTTTAGAAGATTCGTAATGGGCAAAGCGATGCTAGCGAACGAGGGAATAAATTGACAATAAAAATTTGCAAATCCCAGAAAATTTTGCAATTGTGCCCAATCAGTAACAGCCTGGACTTTTGCTGGGTCCATCTCGATCCCTTTGTGGGAGATACGGTATCCTAAGTAATTGATCTCCTGATGAAATTTACATTTAGGATAATTTGGCATAAAGTTCAGCGGCCTGGAGTTTCTTGAGGACTGATTGCACCAATGTCACGTGTTCCTCACATGTTTCCGTGTAGATTGAGGTAGACTAACATGCCTTTGTACAAGTACTCATGCAAAACTTCATTTATTAATTGCGTGAAAACTGCTGGCGCCCCCTGCAGTCCAAATGGGAGTACTCTGAACTGGAAGTATCCCAAAGGGTACTTGAAAGCAGTTTTCCACTCATCTCCTTCCTTGATTCTGACCCTGTAGTAAGCTTCTCTTAGGTCCAGCTTTGTGAAAATCTTCCCCTTCCCCAAGTGGGCCAACATATCCTTCATGAGTGGCAGAGGGTATACATTCTCCACGCAAATTCCATTAAGGTTTTTGTAATTCGCACATAAACAAAAGGAGCCATCTTTCTTTTCTCTGAACAATACAGGTGCGGCCACCCCTGGCCTAGCTGGTTGTATGAAACCCCTTTTTAAATTTTTGTCAATAAACTTTCACAATTCCTCCATTTCATGTGGTGTCATCAAGTAAATTTGGGGTTTAGGAAGCTTTTCCCCTGGGATGATCTCGATGATGCAATCAGTAGCACGGTGGGGGTGGGGGTCAATTTGTTGAGAGCCCTTTTACTGAAAACCTCCTTGAGGTCCCAATATTCTTTGGGGATTTTCTCTTCTCCTTTAATCTTTTTCTGCAATGCGGCAGCTACGTTCATTTCGGCATTGGCTATGTGGGACATCCTCCCCTTCTCCTCAGGGGGTTTAGCGGAACGAATGTGCAACCACCCTTTCCTCCAGTTCATGTAAGGGTTCCATTTCCATAGCCACGGTAATTCCAATATGAAGGGCCGATCCATTCCAGGTGCCATGATGAAACTCAAGGTATCTTGGTTTCTATTGGTTCGGTTACAAAATGGGCAGGGACAGTGATTGACTGGCAAAAGGCAATGGGTACTTTCAAAGTTCTCAGTCTTAAACCCATTGTCAGCCTTTGCTTTGCTGCTGCTTTTCGGCTGCCATTGAAACAGGGAGGGAGGGCATGGTATTTGGGGAGGGAATCATTCTGTACTGGAGGACTGTTTATTGGGAGTTATTCTCACCATCTCTTTGTGCATGTGGAAGGAGGGGAGTTTCCCGCCAAGGCCAACTGTCCAGCATTCTGACCTGATGATGATTTTTGAAGATGTCTCCCACCTGACCGTTGGGTGAAATATGATTGGACTATGGACTGGGGTACCAAGGGGAGGGGAATGAATCATGTATTGATATCTATTGCTTTCGCGCCTTTTTACTCAGATTCAGCTTTGCTTCTCATCATTTGTAATCAGTAAAAGTACACTTAATTCTGAAACATGGAGTTGAGTGGTTCCTTTCTTGGTTATTAAATGAAGGGGCAATGACATTAAGCTGAATCTTACCTCGCACCAATCCCGGAGCGAACACCTTCCGAGGGGGGTGCACTCAACGAAAAAATGTCCCTCCACGGCAGTGATCAAGAGGACGACATGGGAGCAGCTGCAGCTCATTCATTGATGGAAATGTTGGTTGACCTGCAAGTGGAGGAACCATCTATTCGACCCAGGTGGACTTGGGGAGTGGGACAGAAAGAGGAATCTGAAGAACCGTTTACTGGAATCACGGTGAGGAGACCCAGAAAACCAGCAGCTGAATGGCGGGGGCCTGAAGAGGAAGATTTCATGGTGTCCCAAGCCATGAAACTTCTCGAAAAAGCTTGGGAAAAGTGCCGGACTCGAGAGAGTGGAGTGGACAAAGGACCTGAGGAGGAACCTGAAAAAAGGTACATGTTGCCTAGTTTAAGAGACGCTGTGGGGGGGCACTCCCTGTGGCTAGAGACATTCCAAGAAGGGGGGGTCCTCGCCGACGCAGAATGGCTAAGGTTCCTCTTCTAAGTGTGAAATACGCTGGAGACCCTAAAGAACTCAGGTTGTTTCTAATTCAGGTGTGGAATTATATGCAAATGTATGGTCAAGACCTGGGATCAGATGAAGCTAAAGTGCGAATAGTATTAATGGCCCTGGAACAAAAAGCAGCTGACTGGATGGTCGGACTACATAATAATGACTCCCCTCTCTTAAGAAACTTTAATGGATTTATGGCAGCTTTGAGGAAGCGCTTTGATGACCCTCTCACCGAGTGCAGAGCTAGGATTAAATTTACAACCCTTAGACAGGGGAAAAGATCTGTAGCTGAGTATGTGCACGAATTTCAGGAGCTGTCAGCTTATATGAGGGGTTGGTCTGAAGAAGCCTTGCTAGACCGTTTTGCTGATGGTTTAAACAAAGAGGTTTACCAGCAATGTGTGAACAGGAGCCCCCCCCCCTGTCGATTGCAGCCCTGGTATGAGGCAGCCGCCGATGTGGAAATTGATTTAGCCAGACTTTATTACAAAGGAGAAGGAGAAAGTGAGGAATCCCCACCTCCCACCAAAACCCCCCTCCCAAAGTTGCAAAAATGGGGAAGGGAAGGATTTACAGGCAAACCCAAGCCTCCCGTGTGCTTCTGCTATGGAAAGGAGGGGCATCGTGCTGTAAACTGCCGAGTCAAGAACAGCCCCACCGCCCCACCCCCTCAGAAGGATAAAAAGCTAGAAAAGCCTCCCTGCAGAAGGAAGGAACCAGCTTTGATGGGGGACGAGCCTTCTCGACGCTTCGACCTGGAAGAAGGAGAGAGCGGAAGCCCCAGCTCGTCTGATGATAGTGATTCTGATGAGACTGAATGCTGGGTAAGTTTCCAGTCGGGGCCCATGCTTATCCCAGTTGAACTTAGAGTGCCCTCTTCTGGCACGCAAGAGAAAATTCTTGCTCTTTTGGATTCTGATTGCTCACGTTGCATTATAAATCTAGAAATAGTTGAGAAAATGGGGTTAAGACTAAAAACTTTGAAAATCCCAATTGCATTTTGCCAATTAGATGGCTCTATTGCGGGGGGAAGCCCTGCTCATTTTGTTACTGAACCTATTGAAATGTTGATGGGGCCCACGAAGAAATGATAAGTTTCATTGTAGCCCTGGGGATGGACCGGCCCCTTATATTGGGACTACCCTGGCTCCGTAAGTGGAACCCACGCATAAATTGGAGGAATGGTTGGTTGTGCATTCAATCTGCCACGACCCCTGAAGGGGAAGAGGGGATTCCAGAATCAGATAAAGCAGGCCCCAAACTAGCAGCCAGAGGGCAGAAGAAAATTGAAGGGCAGAAGAAAATCCTGAAAGAATACTGGGACCTGAAAGATGTTTTCAGTGAGAAATCTTCTGATAAGTTGCCCTCTCTCACGCCCACCGATTGCACCATTGATATTCTGCCTGGGGTAAAACTCCCTAAACCCCAAATTTATTCAATGACCCCTAGAGAAATGGATGAATTAAGAAAATTCATTGACAAAAATTTGGAAAGGGGTTTCATTGAACCAGCTAGGCCCAGGGTGTCAGCTCCAGTCTTATTCAGGGAAAAGAAAGATGGCTCCTTTCATCTCTGTGTTAATTCTAAAAACCTTAACGGCATTTCTGCCCAAAATGTCTACCCTTTACCACTGATGAAGGACATGCTAGTCCAATTGGGGAAGGGGAAGATCTTCACTAAGTTGGATCTGCGGGAAGCATACTATCGAGTCAGAATTAAGGAAGGGGATGAGTGGAAGACTGCATTCAATTGCCCTCTTGGCTGTTTCCAGTTTCGAGTTATGCCATTTGGACTGCAGGGGGCGCCAGCTGTTTTCATGCAATTAATTAATGAGGTTTTACATGACCACCTTTACTAGGGCGTGATGGTCTATCCTTATTTACACGGAAACACGTGACGAACACGTGAAACTGGTTCGCACAGTACTCAAAATGCTTCGTGCAGCAGAACTATATGCTAAATTGTCCAAGTGTGAATTTCATCAGGAGAAGGTGGATTATCTGGGTTATCACATCTCCCACAAGGGGATAGAAATGGACCCAGCAAAAGTCAAAGCAGTCACTGTATGGGAAACTCCCCACACGCGCAAACACTTACAAAGTTTCTTAGGTTTTGCCAACTTCTATCGTCAATTTATTCCTTCTTTTGCTAAGATCGCTCTACCCATTACAAAACTCCTGAAGTCAAGTGGGGGGCGAAGCCCAAACCTAGTAAGCCCTTGAACTGGACTATGGAATGTCAGGCTGCGTTCGAGAAATTAAAACGTCTGTTTGCAGCTGAGCCAGTCCTCAAACTCCCAGACATGGAAACACCTTTTGTGGTCCAAGCTGATGCTAATGATGTTGCAGTGGGGGCGGTACTGCTTCAAGCGAATGCACAAGGGAAATTGCAACCTTGCGCTTACACCTCTCGTAAGCTAACAGAAACTGAGAGACGTTAGGCTATTTGGGAAAAGGAAGCTTTTGCTGTTCGATGGGCTTTAATGACCTGGCATCACTTTCTAGAGGGCGCAAAACACCCTTTTGAAGTATGGACTGACCACAAAAACTCAGAGGCGTTAAGAACCCCCAGGAAACTGTCCCCCAAACAAATGCAATGGGCAAAACATTTCAATAGATTCAATTTCACTTTGAAATATACCTATGAGAAGTCTGGCCGTTCCTGTTGTCACCAGGAGTCAGGCCGCCTCCAAGTTGAAAGTCACACAGGATCTCGTCACAAAGCTCAAAGGAGTTTTTGCAAATGATGAGTGGTTCCGCCAATATACGAATGAATGCACCATGAAAGATGGACTTGCTTGGATTGGTGCTAAGCTATACGTTCCCACGTCCATTAGGGCCATGGTTCTTCAATGTGCTCATGACTCTCGCATGGCCGGACACTTTGGGTTTGTGAAAACCCTGCATCTCGTCAAAAGGCAGTTTTGGTGTCCCTCATTGAAAAAGGACATTGAATCTTATGTGGCTAGTTGCCCCACTTGTGCTGCAGCAAAACGCCCACTGGGAAAGCTTCAGGGATTGTTCCAGGCGGTAGCCCACCCTGAGGCACTGTGGAAGGAGATCTCTATGGATTTCATTGTTGAATTGCCAGAAAGTCAAGGGAATATGGTGATTTGGGTTGTCACTGACTTGTTCTCCAAGCAGGTTCACTTTATTCCTTGTTCCAAGATCCCGTCCGCAAAATCCCTGGCTAAATTGTTCATCACACATATTTATCGTCTGCATGGAGTACCGGACCACATCATTTCGGATAGAGGGGTCTAGTTCACCTCCTTGTTTTGGAAGGAGTTTCTGAAATGAATTGGCTCCGCCCAGGGTTTAAGCTCCACCCACCATCCTCAGACTAACAGTGCCTGTGAGAGGACCAATTCCGTGCTGGAACAATATCTTCGCTGTTTCATCAACTACCAGCAGGATAATTGGGTGGAATTGTTACCTCATGCTGAGGTGGCATATAACAACTCAGTACATAGCAGCATGGGTTTTACACCCTTCAGGGTGGTGTACGGACGTGATTTTGTGCCTATCCCCGAGATTCCTCGCGAGAAACCACAAGTATTGTCCCTCTCTGAATGGAGTGACCACCTCCAGGAGATGTGGCCTCTGGCTTACCGGGTGCTGGATGCTGCACACCGAGCACACAAGAAACATGCGGATAAGAAGAGGGTGATGTCGAAGGAATATAAAGTTGGTGATCGTGTATATTTATCCACCAAGTTTCTTCAGACCTCTCAAAAGTCCCAAGTATGTTGGCCCGTTTCCGATTATCACATCTTCCAGGGCAGTTTCACAGTGTCTCCCTAGCCTCCAGCCAGGTTTCTCCCCACCAGCTGTGGGCCGTGCCTAGTGTAGCAGCTGGGCTCCCAATACCCCTCCTTTTCTGCTTTTGGACCTCCCCTTCATATGCACAAACAGGTCACGGAACGCCTGTGTGTACCCAACCTCAGGCCTCCCCTCCTGGGTTAAAGGTATCATCCTGCTTTTTGCCTTTTGATTTAGGAGGGGGTCATCAAAATGTTTCCTCAGGGCAGTCATAAACCCCTTGTAATCCCTCAGCAGGGGAATCATCTTTACGCAAGGCTATCATTCAGGCAGCTGTTTTGTCTCCCAAAGCTATAGCAACACTTCTCACTTTGGCAACTTCCAATGAGAAAACTTCCCCATACTGTTGCATGTAATCCCAAACTTGCAGTAAAAAAACCACCAGTTCTTTGGGATCTCCTCCGTAAATCACTCCAAGTGGAGGAATTGGAGGCATTTGGTGCCTTCAGGGGTTTCCTCCCTCCTTGGGGAAGCTTGTACTGCTGCTGTGGTTGGCCCCCCTGGCTCAGCTCTGGCAGCTGTTCCCAGGGATGTTTTAGGGCTAACCAGGTCTTCTGCTCCCGCCTCTGCCTGCTTGGCTAATTCACTCTCTCTTCAGTGAGACTTACATGGACGCGCCGTCATTCCCAAGTTTCCTGAAGAAGGTGTAAAGCATGGGTCATCATGAGATCCTCTCTGTCAGCTGCCTGACAGTCATCTTCTGTTTTTTGGCTGGTTGTGACCCTTGCCATCGTCTTCTCCTGCTGATTGCAGGGGTTTAACATTTGGGTGCTCCCCCCATGGCAGCTTTTAACTCCGGGATGGGTGCAAAGGGAGATCTTGCTTAATGTCAAGCATGCCTCCTTCAATATCCAAGAAAGGAAAACCTCAACTCTGTTTTAATAGAGATAAAGTACTTTTACTAGATATGAAGTGAAAACAGCTAAAGGAAAGCAAGATCTGAGTCAGAAAGGCGGGAACATATACATATCAAACATTTACCCAACACCCTCCTCCCAATTCCCCAACCCATTGTCCAATCTGCAACTCCCTAAGGTGTCATGTGGGGAGCATCTTCAAACAGCCTCATCAAGTTGGTATGCGGAACAGTTGGCCTTGGTCAAGTCCAAACATCAGTCACCAGCATGCGCAGAAGATGGTGAGAACAAGACTCCTCCAGCACAATACAATTCTCTTCCCTAATACTATGCATCCCCCCCCGTTCCTATGGCAGCCGATAGCAAGCAAGCGTAACAAGCAAAACAGAGGCTGACAGGTATTTCTTTACTCCTCTGATTCCATCAGATATACTATTCTTAATCTTGATATTCAGAATTTAGTAGAATGGATTTCCATAAGCATATAAATGCATTTCTAGACTGAAAACTTCGAATAATTTAGTTACAGAAAGTTTGAAAATGTTTCTGTATGTGTCTTTTTCTTCTTAAATTTAATAGATCTTTACTAATCATTTCAATCTCCTGTGTAATTATTTATGGTTAAAAAAATCATCATAAAAAAGCATAGGTAAAGTTCTGTGGCATATGTAGAGGAAATTTCCAGATAACCTATCCATAACTAAATGTAGATTTATTTATTTAAATAAAATTAATCATGTACAAAATAAAATACAATAAAATCATACACATGATTCTCTTTTAAAGCAATGTTTCCTTTAACAAGTTTATTATATGTAAACACAAATTCCTACAATTCCCCAACTAGCATGGGAAGCTGAATTCCACACATCTTAAAGTTGCCAGTGTTAGGGAATACTGTTCTTGTCATGCCCCAGCATATAACTTTTATATACTGTTGTTGCTCTCTAGCCCCATCTAGTGGCCGGATGGATAAATATGCCCCAACATATGATCTTTATATACTGGTGTTGCTCTCTAGCCCCATTTAATGACAGGAGAGACAAATACCAAGTATATTGTTTAAAGCTGACTCCACCTCATTACCCATCAGCCCACACTCTCAAAATAAGTGCATCCTGGAAAGCCAGACTTCATTTCCTTTAGCATTTGTGGAAGGCAGAAGCACGAAGAAGAATCCATCTTATTCTGTGATCATCCAAAGACAAACCCACATCCCACAAACAGAGCTGGTGAGATTTAAATTGCTTGTATTAATTAATTGTTATGATCAGCAGTAACTCAATAATGTCTATCTTGTATTTGGTTCTAATTATTGTATCCCTATTTTTCCCAGTTTCACCATATCTCTTCAATAAAGCATTCAGATCTACACACACACAGTCTGTTTTATTGGAGGATAGGTGGGTTTAGCTGCATGTCGAACTGCACAGAGACTTATGTGTAGTTGGGCAGAACAGTTCTAAAGTAAGATATTTTGGTTAGGAGTCATCTGCTTTCTTCTTTCTTTCTGTAAATAAATTAAAACATACATCTTAAGAAAAGACTGTGACTTCCATTTTCCCTACTTACTCTCACTGAAAAATGCACATCTCAACATGTGTAATATTTATTATAATCTGCTCTAAAAACTAAATTGCCTTCTCCTTGCAAAAAACAACAACTAATGAAACAATGAAAAGCCCCAAATAATTTTAAAATATCAGTATTATCAGCATCTGCTATTCTGCTTGTTGTATAATTCGCTGTATAGCTTTTAAAGAAAAGCTGTACTTTGCAATGGCATCATATCAAAAGTCCATGTTCTGATTATGTTCAGAACATGGAAGAAAGTATTTCAACTTACACGTTTTTTTTCTTTTCTTCTATCAGATTAATGTCTATATTCTATTTATGTTGTAAATAGAACATAGAAAATAATTTTCTTATATTTGTTTAGACCTAAATTTAATCATGTCAAAATTAATGATCTAAAATGATCCAGCAATTATGTTAAAGGCGGCAGTCATGCACATCAAATGATAAGGATGCCAGGGATTAAACTACACATAAATTTGCTCATACAGTAAAAGGTCAGTGGCTGAGATTACTGAAATTTGATTAGATATAGAACCTCGTGCTTAAAATCAATGTTTACTTGACTTTGGCATTTCTGCTCTGAGTCAGACATTCTCCTGGGGCCTTGGCTTTAATCATGGGATGTAGCAATGTAACATCTCTTCCAGAGCACAAAGATAGCTAGAAATTAGAAAGGATTTACAGGTCAAAGCAGAGTAACTTCAGCAATTGGTACAAGTGAAGTAGACTGCAAACCTGAAGGGGAAGTCAGTAGTAGCAGTTGTGAAGACAAAGCAGCTATCAGGATGGTTAAAAGCCATGGAAAAGCTAAAAGAAAGGCTAGTGATTTTTACAGCTCTCAAATTGTTTTCAAGAGCCCTCTAATCAAAATGCCTAACTCTCTCTGTGCCCTCCCTGGACTTTGCACAGACTTCAGACCATGGCTACAAAGTGATAACAAAAATGGAACTTAAGACAGTAATTTAATGGTACTTTAAAAAAATATATCCAAAATAGGATTTAAACATACAACTTTCCTAGAATGTGAAACGAATAGATAAGGAAAAACAATAAAAGTTCCTTAACAACTTAATTCATCTCTCTGTTGGTTTGAATTTAACATCTGCTCTAAAAGATCTTTAGTTTTATTCATTCTCCCCATCAATTAAGTCCAACTTCGGCTCCCTCCTCTTGCCTGCCTCATCTCAGCATTTCAGTTGATAGCAGTGGGACGAAAAAAGAGAGGCAGATACAGAATCCTAAAAATGCTGGAAATGGCTTTCCTTTCTCTGTTTTGTGGATTAAACAGTTTTAAAATTCTAAAATCTGCTGCATGGTGGATACAAATATTTTGATTAATTAGTGCCAGATTTTTTTAAAAAATTACTGAATTAACAAGGCAATCTTAATTGTTAAAGTAGTAATGTTAAACATTATTACTTGGTGCTTAAAATGTACTAAGAGCATCCATTATAAGCAGTGCTTGTGAACTATCTGGAAAACAGGAAACAGTTATACATTGTGTGCCATGTATGTATTTGGTGTTAATTTCTCTTGATCTGCAGGCCTCCACTGGAATCAGAAAAAGTCAAAATAACAGCCACAATAACAGGGTTGAAGTCTCCCAGTTTTTAACATGCAATGCATATTCAAAACATATGACAAAGGGGTGGGGATTTGATGACATGATTGTGATTGCCATTTTGCCCTGATAACATTTGTGGATACCTCTGGTGGGATTTCCAAAGAATTTTACTTAAGTATTATTAGTTTTGCTTTGGATTCATTTAGGTTTACTTGAGAACAAAGTGGAGCTTACTAAATTCTTTATTCACTGGAACTAGTCTGCATGTTCAGACCTTCTCTTTAATAGTAGCCTCATTCTTGAGAGGTCTACTGGAAAAGTGTAATTCTTTTCATTTTGAATTACCCCAAAACCTAGAATGTTTTAACTTCTTGAATATATTCACACAATTTGCTTATCTTGCAAGAGTCTCACAAAACAGTTTTCCCTCCTCTCTTCTGGATTCCATTTTATCCTTCATTGGCCTCCTCATTGCTGGTCCTGATTCAAATCCCAGTTGGCTTCTCATAGGTTCTTCCAACCATGATTGATTACTCTCTTTGCTTCAATCCTTTCACCAGCTGATACCTTGCCTCCTTGGAATTCTGGCTGAAGACTGGTCTACCATCAGTGCATACAGCAAGGAAAAAGCTTTGGCCATTCTCTTCTTTCCTCTTATTCAAGAGCAAACCTTTGTCACATGTTCTCCTCATTCTTTTGCCTATATTTCCATGCTGTCTTCTTAAACTACCTCACTAAAAATAGTATCTTTCTTCCTTTCCCTATAGCATCCCACTTTAAATATAACTCCTTTTATTTCCTCAAGTCGCTTTCCTAAACTGCTTCCTTTTCTTTTTTCTAGCTGTATCTCCAGGGTTGATCTGTGTCTTTATGTCAGCAGAACACATATATCTCTGTCTTCTTGGTTGTCAGTGTGCTGTTGCACTACAGCACCACACCTTTAATATCCTTTCCTCGAAATTCGATTTCATTTCTTCCTCTTACATTATATAGTGTAAGGTGACCACACATCCTGATTTCAGTGGGACAGTCACGCTTTATAACAATTTGTCCCGTGTCCCGGGGCATTTTTAAAAAGTCCCGATTTTCTGGCTTCATGTTGAAAGCCCAGTGGATTTGCTTAAGAAATCCTAACTGGGGCAAGACAAAAGACACTCTGTCTAACTAACCTCTCTCTATCTCAGTACTTTCATTGAAGATATTAAAACGTTAAAGCAAGAAAACGGACCCCCCCCACCCCTTTTACCTCATTTTATAAGAAAAAATGATCAAGTACCATAGAGCTCCAGGAAATACTTGGCTAGAGAAGCCGTGAGTGTTACTTCCTGGATTTTCCAGAGGGGAGGGACACAGAGGTTGGAGGTCGGGAAAAATGGTGGCAAAGTTTCTTTGAAAAATATTTCCCTGACTAATTTCACCATTTTAAGTTGCTCAGTTCTTTGTATTAACATCTATATCATTCTGGGTTGACTTGGAATGCTCACTTGTGCCTGCTGGTAAGTGAACTGGGTTTTTTTCTTTTATTTTTTTAATGTATTTTAAAATAATATTTTATTTATTGTGCATAGGATTTTTTTAAATATTTTTATTCTGTGTGGATTCTTTTTTTAAATTGTCTTAGACTATTTAAAAAAAGATTCTATCCAAAATACAAAATACCAGCTGCAGTTATTCTCTTAAGAACTGTGGCAAGAAGGGTGGTATAGTGACCAAAGTTACAATGGCATTGAAAAAAGTGACTGATGACCATTTTCACACTTAGCGACCATTTTCACACTTAGTGACCATTGCAGCATCCTCATGGTCATGCGATCAAAATTTTGATGTTTGGCAACAGATTCGTATTTATGATGGTTTCAGTGTCCTGGGGTCATATAATCACCTTTTGACAAAGTCAAATGGGGAAACCAGATTCACTTATGTTACTAACTTATCAGCTGCAGTTATTCACTTAAGAACTGTGGCAAGAAAGGTGGTATAGTGACCAAAGTTACAATGGCATTGAAAAAAGTGACTGATGATCACTTTTCACACTTAGTGACCATTTTCACACTTAGCGACCGTTGCAGCGGGATCAAAATTTTGATGTTTGGCAACAGTTACAATTTATATTTGTAAATTGTAGTTATGTTGAAATAAAAAAAATATTACAATACTATTTTTGCATTGTATGAAAATTTTTGTTGCTCCGTATAAAAATTTTAATCAGGTCCCCCCCGCCCCCTGGTCAAAGGTGTCCCTCTTTACCAATGTGAAAATCTGGTCACCTTAATATAGTGTGATCTTCCTATTTCACTCTGAAGAAACCTTGTTTTTCCCCTCCCTCACATATTCCACTTTGGCTGCTAAGGAGCCCATCATCTCATTTTGTGACTTAATCTACTTATTTTATTCTGGCAATACTAACTATTAATATTGGGCCTCCAGATTCTTAAAATCATAATTATTTTCCTACTTTTCAAGAGAGACAAATTTGCATCAGCTTTGCTCATTTTTCCAACTTCATTGCAACTTCCTGGGGAGGAGGAGATGGAGAAGAGGAAATTTAAGCTATAAATATTGTTCTTCAGAGATAAATTCTGAGATATGCTCAGCACAGAAAGTCGTGTACTCAACCTAGGAACTAAGAGAAGAGGAAAATTGCAAACAAAGGCTGTGATCAGTGTGCTTGTAGAAGATAAACAGCCACTCAACATTAGGAAGGTAGATATCAAGGCGCAAGTACTGCACTCAGTGGCACAAGGACACAGAGAAAGGCAAAGGCACCTTGACTTGTCTTTTTAGGATAGTGCATTATGATAAAGAATCATCTACTCTTCTTTTTTCCCTCTTTATAAATATTCTTATGTTGATGTGAACAAAATTGGCCACAATTCTTTTTTCCAAACTGCAACTATGAAAGGCCACTCTAAATTATCTAAAGCTTTTGCTGCACCAAGAAAGATCAGAACCACTTTCAGGCTTTTAATTGTTTTATTTATCTCATCAATAACATTCAAAATAAATGTCATTGTTTCTATTATTTGGAATACTAGTTAACAAATTGCTTTTGTTGTAGGAACCCTTTGGATTTTATCCCAAATATATGTTGCCTGCTCCTTGTACAATTAATTGGCCAACAATTTATCTGCTTTATTGCCTTTTTCAAAATATTTCTGTTTAGTAAAATTCAGCTTTTTGTATGTTTTGTTCACACTCACGATATAATGATTCTGTGTTTATTTCATGTTCTAAAACTGTAATTGTGTTGAGTTTATTCCTGGATTCTAATTGTTTCAGGTTATTCAGTAATGTATTGTTATGTTTTTTACATGGCTATTCTTTCTATTTCATCTGAGAGAAATAATTTAACCTCTTATAAATGCTTTATTACCATCCCATACTGTAGATAAGGCGAGATCAGAGGTTTAGTTTATTGAGAAGAAGCTGATTAATTCTTAGTAACATTTCAGTTTGATATACTATTATAATAATGTTAGTTTATTGAGTCTCTATCCTTTTGATCTAGAAGTTCCTCTATTCAATCTTATAATTATTAGATTATGATCTGTAGAAGCAAGAGTTGCCATCTCCGTGTCTATAAACTGATTAACAGTGAATTAGAAATCTAATCCATATATATATCTTTCAAGTTTTATAAATGGAAAGAAAATTATAAGTGTACTATCTCTCTATTTCTATGCATCCAGGAAGATAATTGTAATGGAATGTGTGAATGACCACAGGGGAAAGGGGAATAGATGTTGCCTAGGAGACAATTAGTCAAGAGTGGTTTAATGTTCAGATAAAGAAACTTAGGCAGGACCTTCCCGAATGGATCAAACAGTTAAAAGAGGCAGCAGGGGATTTCTGCGTTCAAACCTGCAAGATTCTCTTCATGTAACCTTACAATAAAGTAGAATTCATTCATCCAATCCTGTTTTCTTTCTGGATCATCAGGGAGGACTGATAATATCAGTAACATATACATTAACGTATTTTAAATATTTGTATAGTGCTTCTATTAGATAAAATAATTTTACCATGCGTGGGAAAAACTCACATTCAGATCTCTAAGGATTAGGATATTTCCCTCAAGAAGTGATTAAAAAGATCTTGTCATACAAGTTTGTGTTGTTATCATTTCGAATATAAATTGAAATAACTATTATTTTTCCAGTTTCTTCTGAACCTGTACTAATATGAATCTTTGTTCATCATCTTGAATTTGTTTCTCCAGAATCTGTGGCAATATTTTTACACTTAATTTTTTCTCCTTCTATCCAAAGCGACATAGTTTAAATTAATGATTTCATTTCAATTGATTTATATGATCACTTTAATGTGTCTTTTTGAAAGATATATGTATTTTCCCCAATATTTTGATCTGATCCAAGTTAACAATTCATAATTAACTTGTGAAGGTTACCAGCTCATTAGTCCAGTTATTGAACTTCTATCTGTTCTCTGCATTCTATCTGCATTCTTCTGTGCTGTTACAGATAAGGATTCAAGATATCTCTTAGCATGTTCAACCGAGTACACAGAAGTTTGGCCTGCATCCACAAAGTTAATAAAGTAGCCCATCTGTTTCTAAACTTTTATCCAAAGGAACTGTTGTAAAACATCTCAGGTTTCTTCTCTTCCTACATATAGCTGGCAAAATCTCAGTGATAATAACCAAGGATTTTAAAGGAATTTCACTTATTTTTATTTTATTACTTTTTTCTTAAAATATAAAAATTAACAACTATATACTATGACAATTTTCTCCATCAAATTGCTCAAGACTTTATTTTCTAAATTTTCTAAATTTCCAAAACTTATCATCTATGTCAGGCGAGAATCAGTCTTAATAAATGTTCCATTTCTGTTAACAGATTGTCTTAGTCCAAAATCCTCAGGCATAGCTTTAATTTCCAAGTTTCCAAGTTTAATAAAATTTGTATGCTGCCCACTCCCATTGGGAATCTGGGCGGCTCACAACAAGACAAAAAACATTTAAAATTTAAAAATAGAAAATACAATATTAAAATTCAAGATCATCCATTCCATCTAAGCGGGGCTGGATATCAATCAACAGCCCCAGGCCTGCCGGAACAGCCAGGTCTTGACAGCTTTACAGAAGGCCGGGAGAGTGGTAAGGGTCTGGATCTCTGTGGGTAAATCGTTCCACAGGGCCGGTGCAGCAACAGAGAAGGCCCTCCCCTGGGGAGCCGCCAGCCGGCATTGTCCAGTTGACAGCACCCGGAGGAAGTCCAACCTGTGCGATCTTGTTGGTCGTTGGGAGGTAAGCGGCAGGAGGCGGTCTCTCAGATAGCCAGGTCCTAAACCATGTAGGGCTTTAAAAGTAATGACTAGCACCTTGAAGCACATCTGGAGACCAATGGGGAGTTAGTGCAGCTCGCGGAGGATAGGTGTAACATGGGTGTGCGTTCTGAACCAGCTGTAGTCTTCGAACACTCTTCAGGGGCAACCCCATGTAGAGCGCATTACAGTAATCCAGTCTTGAGGTGATGAGGGCATGAGTGATTATTCGAAGTGCCTCCCGGTCCAGGTAGGGCCGCAACTGGTGCACCAGGTGAACCTGGGCGAAAGCCCCCCTGGTCACAGCTGACAGATGGTGCTCTAATGTCAGCTGTGGATCCAGGAGGACACCCAAATTGTGGGCCCTCTCTGTGGGGTGTATAATTTCACCCCCCAGGCTAAGAGGTGGAATGTCTGGACTAACCTTGGGAGGCAACATCAACAGCCACTCGGTCTTGTCTGGATTGAGTGCAAGCTTGTTCGCTCCCATCCAGACCCCGACAGCCTCCAGGCACTGGCACATCACTTCCACTGCTTCGCTGAGTTGGCACGGGGCGGACAGATACAATTGAGTATCGTCCACATATTGATGATATTTGATCCCATGCCGGCATATGATCTCACCCAATGGCTTCATGTAGATGTTAAATAGGAGGGGGGACAGGACCAAAACCTGCGGCACCCCATATTTGAGGGGCCTGGGGGTCGAACTCTGTCCTCCAACCAACACTGACTGTGACCTGTCCGAGAGGTAGGAGGAGAACCACCTTAAGACGGTGCCTCCCACTCCCACCTCCCGTAACTGTCTCAGAAGGATACCATGGTTGATGGTATCGAAGGCCGCTGAGAGGTCAAGGAGCACTAGGATAGAGGAATGTCCTCTATATCTGGCCCACCAGAGATCATCGATCAGTGCGACCAAAGCAGTTTCCATGCCGTAACCAGGCGTGAAACCCGACTGAAAGGGATCCAGATAATCTGCTTCATCCAAGGTATGCCGGAATTGAAAGGCTACCACCTTCTCAACAACTTTCCCTACGAACGGGAGGTTGGAGACTGGGTGATAGTTGTTTAAAATGGCTGGATCCAGGGATGGTTTCTTAAGGAGGGGTCTCACCACCGCATCCTTTAGAGGATGCGGGAAGGATCCCTCCCTGTATTATTGACAGCGTTCCAAATATCATCCAGAAATAAATCAGAGTCCAAGGCAGAACTATCCTTAAACTTCCAATTTAATAAGAGAGACATGTTGATACATCTGTGGCAACCCAAATCGGAAAGTTTCCTAGGTTTCCACCCAGTTGAAAGTTCATGCTCTTGTCCCCACACCCACAAGTTCATCATATGGTCCAATCTTCCTCTGCCACGCTGGCATTTCCACCCATCTAGTTCCAGTCAGATGCAGAGGTGCAGAGACAAAAAATGAGCTTGATTTCTAGAAAGGAATTTTTTATTTTGAAAACAAACACATTCTACTCCTTACTATTTCCCCCTCCCAATTCCCCACTAATGAACAGCATAGTAAAGGAAGAGAGAGAGAGTGGCAGACCAAAGATCCTAAAAGGAATCTAACTGCAGGCCTGACAATTATATATCTCAGGTGTAGCCCAAACATTATTTTTGTTTTACTGCAGGATAAGTATACAGTGGCTGCTCTGGGTAATAAGCAGAATAATACTACATTCTCTATCTACTTTTATTCTAAAAGAGAATTTCACCTAAAAATTTTAAAAGGTATAAATCTTAAATTTACATTAATGTTTGATTGTGGGGGGGGGGATTTTAAAAGCAAAGTGATTGGGGAGGGAAGCGTTTCCTTCTCCAATTGAGATGACATGGTTCTGAACCAAGATTGGGTCAGTGTCTTACATATGTAACGTATATTAGGCTGTAAGATAAAATAGTCATAGGCAGGAGTGGTATTCACTTACCTTCCCTGCTGGTTTGAAAATGTGAGCACTCCACCTTCTATGCATGTGCTTTGCCTAAAAAAGGGGCCTAAATGGGATGCCATAGAGCAGGGTGGATGGGTGGAGCTACCCACGAGTTCCGCTAGCGGTTTGGGCAAACCGATCAGAACTAACAGAATACCACCTCTGGTCATAGGGGTAAGAGAAGATATAATTCATGTGCTTTATTTTATGAAGCACAGGTTTCTTTCTTCCAAAGTATTTCACATAACTCGATATACGAAGCATTTCTAATTATATTGATTTTATGCAGCAGGTTGAATGCCATAAGCCTTACAAGTCAAAGGAATATATTCACAATAAATACCCATGCTCTATATAAACATTTAAATCTAGGGGGAAAATACAACATAATTCATAGACAGAAATAAATCCTTGCAAATTAATATGATTTATTCCATACCCCCAAACCCAAATGTTGTAGAGAAGTCTAGTCTTCTTGCTTCAGTAATATTAAATGAGCTGTGGATTTGCGTGACACATTAAACACTACTGCAGTTGTGCATATAGTGACCTGTAAAGGAGAGAGTAGGTACAATGGGAGGTTTTGTGCTTGGTTAAACAATGTATCTGAACTAATGGCTGGTGTATGTTTAAGCAAGCATTAGTTTGCCAGAAAAATGATGTTAAATACTAAAGTGGTCACAAAAGGGACCTGCTCCTGAAAGAGTGTTTTAGCTGCTTCGTTTTTATGGTTTTTCACCCTTTATGGAGAGACATGTCTTTTAGAAAGCAAAGAAGTTGTAGCCAGGATGGATTCAAGGTGGTCCTAATTTAAACAGGCCATTGTAGGTTTGTCGCTTTATGCTGAAACAGCAAACAACTAAACATTTGAAAGTGCTGAGTGATACAAAGATGATCCTATGTCATCTTGTTTTCCAGATTGCCAATTATTATACTTATGTATTCACTTATCACAAGGACTTCTATATCACCCAGATCCAACAGCTCTTAGCAGCTCACAATAATAAAATTAAAAAGGAGGTTAAAATGATGTAGATAGCCTCAGAATAAACCTATGTTTATTCTATAAGAAGACCTCTTCAAAGGCAGGCAGTAAACATATATTGAAGCAGAACTGAAAGGTAACTTCCTTCTGTATTTTAAGAGAAGTGAATCTGGCGATCTACAGTGTATCTGAGTCTTTTTGGCATACTATAAGGGTAGATTATCCATTTCTTTTACAGCTAGTTGCACCAATAAGCTCTATGTTGCAGCAACAATTTATATTTATAGATTCCATTTGCACTTCCTCCATGGAAAAAGATTGTAACATATTCCAAATAAGGCAATGTTAGAGGTTAAAGAGAGGAAGAAGAGAAGGAAAAAAGAAATGCAGTATACTGTATGTGATAAAAATACAAGCATTCTGACATTGGGTTCACTTTTCAGAGTTAACATATTGTCACCAATTCTGCATGTTAATCTACTGATTTATGTGAGTCTGTAGACAAAGAAAGGACTATTTTAATAATGTATTCATTTTTCAAGATATTTAACCTTGTGAATACTCTTTCTCTTAAAATATTATTTTTCTTTCTCATTAATCCAGGTTACAACTTCCCAAACTACCAAAGTCTCCCACATTGTTTAAAACACTCTCATTCTTCTATGTAATAACTTCCATTGAGTTTGCTGTTTCTAACTCATTTGACAGAGGGAGGTTTTTTTTTCCAAGCAGTGATGTAGCCTCATTAAAGCTGAGAAGGTATCTTGAAAGGGTTGTTTAGAGGTTCGGAACGAGGGACGCGACCACAGGGTGAACAGCTAACAGGATTTATTACAAGCTAAGTATAACAGCGATTCAATTCATAACCAGCCCGCCAAAACCTTATATACTCGGGCTTCAACCAATCAGAAACAAACATTCAGCCGGCAACAGCCTCCCTCGCGTCCTAACCAATCCGGACGGAGGAGGCTGTTGCTGGCCAGCACAATGGTGCTGAAATACAAGAACAGCTATGCCATTTGCATGGCTTATACATATTAATGAAGCTATGAATATTCAATACCCCTTCCCCCCAGTTCCGCGCATGCTCCGCGGGTGGAGCATGCGTAGTCCTGTAAGTAGGCGGGGTGGTGCCGGACCCGCCCTGATCTACGCAGTTCTCCACTAGTCGTCGGCGGAGGAGGACCTCCTTGTGGTAGCTCCTCCCGGAAGGGGGTGTAGCTCCAAGGCACGCCTTCTTGGGATGGCCCAGAAGGAGGGCTCAACTGTACTGGTGAGTAGGGGCGAGGTGGCGTGTCCGCTGTGATCGTGTCGTGTTTGGAAGGCGTGTCGGGAGGGAGGAACCTTGGCCTAGGTGGGGTTTGCTCTGTGGCGGTTTGAGATGATTGTGGAAGTTCCCGGCAGGGGGCGCTTGGGCAGGTAGGGCCTGGTGTGGCGAAGGCCCATGGCGTGTTCTCTCCGGATTGAGTTCTCGGTTGTTGACAGGAGAGGCCTGGAGTGGCGAAGGCCTCACGCTGGTTTCCTGGGCAGGCGGCGCCGGCATCGGTTGGGTCCGGGCTGCTGGCTGGCGGAGGGAGGCGTCTCCTCAATTGATCCAGGTGACGCCTCCATTGGGATCCGTCAGCCAATCCGACTCTAAAAGAACACGGGCCTGTCAGGGCAGTCACAGTGGCTGGCACCCATCTAGCAGGCCCCGAAAATGCCCGGGCCCATACCGCGTCCCCTAACTTAAATGAACGGGGAGGGATAACCCCCAGGTTGCTCGGCTGATCCCCTGAATACAACGGATGTAGCCGGTCCAGGGGAGTCCGTAGGCGCCTGCCCATCAAGAGCTCCGAGGGGCTTCGGTTGGTCGTTGGGCAGGGAGTGGAATGTTGGCTTAGCAGGTAAGCCGCCACTTTCTCCTGCCAGTCGCCCCGGTCCATGCGGCCCAGTGCCTCTTTTGCTGAGCGGACAGCCCGCTCCGCCCGGCCATTGCTGGCCGGGTGGTACGGGGCTATGGGCGCATGTCGAATCCCTTGCATGGCCAGAAATTCCTGGAACGTGGTGGACATAAATTGGGGCCCATTATCAGAAACTATCAGGTCCGGCAACCCATGGGTCGCGAACAGCCTTCTCAAGGCCCGGACCGTACTCTCAGCTGTGGTGGAGCCCATCAGGACCAGCTCCACCCAGCGGGAGTAAGCGTCCACCACTACCAAGAAACTCTGGCAGTGAAAGGGACCGGCAAAATCTAGGTGGAGGCGTGACCAGGGGCCTCTCGGAGCCTCCCACTCACGAGCCGGCCCAGCTGGGGGATTAGGCCTGGATTGTTGACAGGGGTTGCAGCGGCCTACATAGGCCGCTATCTCTGAGTCCAGTAAGGGCCACCACACATAGCTACGGGCTAATGCCTTCATTCGTGCTATGCCCGGATGATCCTTATGGAGCAGGGACAGGACTTGTGGCCGCAGCGCGGTGGGGATCACCACTCGATCCCCCCAAATGAGGCACCCCCCGTGGAGGGAGAGCTCCGCCTGCCGGATTTTAAAGGGCTTGAAGCCCTCTGCCACCTTGTCCAATGGCCATCCCCTCGAGACCCAGGAAGCGACCTGGGAGAGGATCGGATCGGCCTTGGTGCAGGCCGCGACATCCGCGGCCGAAATTGGGAGACCGGAAGACGCGATGGACAGGACTGAGAGACAGGGCACTAGGGCGGTGTCGGTCTCCGGTAACGGGCAGCGGCTTAAGGCATCGGCATGCCCCAGCTGCTTGCCCGGACGATACTGCAGCGTATAAGAATACGCTGCAAGGAACTCCGTCCATCTAGTCATTCTGGGGGAGAGGATGGGGGGGGTCGGCTTGTCACCTGCCAAAAGCCCAAGGAGTGGCTTGTGGTCAGTGACAAGGGTGAAAGGCCGACCGTAGAGGTAGTCATGGAACCTCTTAATCCCGGACACTGCAGCCAGAGCCTCCTTGTCTATCTGGCTGTAATTACGCTCCGCCGAGGAGAGTGTCCGGGAGTAATAGGCCACAGGGGCCTCTAAGCCATTTGGGAGGACATGGCTTAGGACGGCCCCGACTCCATAGGGGGACGCGTCACAAGCTAACGTCAGAGGCATCCTGTCATTGTACTGGACTAGGACTGCCGCTGACGTCAGAGCTTCTTTGACAGCCGCGAACGCATGCGCTTCGTGGCTCCCCCAGCGCCAGGCCGCAGATCGGTCGAGCAACCGATGCAGCGGCTCGGCTAGTGACGCCTTGTGCGGTATAAAAGGGGCGTAAAAGTTCAGAAGCCCTAGGAACGCCTGTAGCTCCGCCTTGGAGGTGGGAGCAGGGGCGTTCCTAATGGCAGCTACCTTAGACGGTGTAGGGTGGATGCCTTGGGCGTCAATCATGAAGCCCAAGAATTCCACTCTAGGAACAGCAAATGAACATTTGCTGCGTTTCAGTTTTAAACCCGCGCCCCTGAAACGACTGAGGACCTTCCGCAGTACTTCGATGAGTTCTGAGCGGCTGGAAGCAGCAATCAGGACGTCATCGAAATACGGAACCACGCCCGGCAGCCCATGGAGCAGCCGCTCCATCAGGCTTTGGAAGATCCCCGGGGCCACGGAAACGCCGAATTGCAGGCGGCGACAACGGAAAGCCCCACGATGGGTGACGATGGTTTGGGCAGCCGCCGCATCGTCATCCACCGGGAGCTGTTGATAGGCCTGCGCCATATCCAGTTTGGCGAATGTGCAACCCTGCCCCAGGGAATGGAGCAGGTGTTGCACTACAGGGACTGGATAGGGGTTTGCCTGAAGGGCCAAGTTGATCGTCGACTTGTAGTCGGCGCAGATCCTCACCGACCCGTCTGGTTTAATTGGGAGGACGATGGGGGTCTCCCAAGGGGAATGATCAACGGGCTCGATGACTCCCTGCGCCAACAACTTATCCAGTTCGGCGTCAACCTTGGCCCTTAAGGCAAAAGGCACCCTACGGGCTTTCAGCCTAATGGGAGCAACCTGAGGGTCTAAACTTAAAGATATGGGGGTCCCTTTGTAACGGCCTAACTGGCCGTCAAAAACGTCCGAAAATTCCCTTAAGGTGTCCTCGAGAGTGCTAGGAACCACCCGGTGGACCCCCCCAATTGATAATCCCAGGGCAGGAAACCAATCCAGGCCCAGAAGGGCCGGCAAGTCATCCCTGACTATAAGGATGGGTAGCTTTCCCCGGAATTGGCCATAACATACAGAGATAGGGAAGGATCCCAGCGTAGGAATCACCCTCCCTTGGTAATCCCTTAGGGAAACCTCAGATTGCCTTAGGCGTTTCTGGGGCACTTTAGGGCACAGTTTGGCGAAGAGAGACCAGGGCAGGAGGGACCGAGAAGAGCCAGAGTCCACCTCCATCCGGCACGGCTGACCTTCCAGCTGGACGGAGGTCGAGACCTTCCGGGCCCCTGCAACGGCTTGGCTCGCCGTACTGTCAAAAGTAGATGGTTGACTGGTGGACTGGTAGCAATCTTCCGACCTCTTCGGTGGCCGCTGCTGCTGGCGGCGCGGTTGTGCCTGGGAACGGCTGGGAGATTGAAGGAACGAGGGTGCCGGCAATAGGGCCCTGCAGACCTTAGCCAGGTGGCCTTCGCCCTTGCACCGATTACAGATGGCATTCAAAAATGGGCAAGCCTGGCGTTTATGACGGCCTCCGCAACCCCGGCAGGGCACTGCGGACGCCTGTTGGGCTGCAGGTTGCGATTTCGGCTTCCTTTTAGGCACAGTCCTCATCTGGGCCACCACTTCTTCCTCTGGATCCTCATAAGCCAGGTCGTCCTCGACCATGTGGGCTTGTGGCGATGCGTCAGGCGGTGCTCGCTCTGGTGTGGCAATCTGTAACCGCTCAATGTCGGCCGTGGATTGCTCAGATAGTTCAGCGGCTCGGGCAGTTTCCACGGCCTGGAGGAGTGTAATTCGGTGATTTCGGAACATGCGGCTCCGCAGGTTGACATCGCGGACCCCGCACACAAACTGTTCCACCAAATTTTCCTCAAGGTTGGAGAACTCGCACTGGGCAGCCACCATCCGCAGAGCCTCCAAAAATTGACTGATGGATTCATTCTGTTTTTGGACTCGCCTGCGGAAGGCAAAACGGCGAGCGATGACTGAAGGGGTGGGTGCATAGTGATTCTTCAATCTGGCCATGAGTTCGTCCCACCCAAGTTTGTATGCTGGCCGTGGGGCTGCCAAAGCTCTTGCTGAGGCGAACATAGATGGCTCGCAGCATGAGAGGAAAAAGCTGCATTTTTCCTCTTCGGTTTGAGCCTGATTTTTGGAAGCGATCAGGTAACACTCAAACCTCTCCATAAACCCTTCCCAAGATTCTCCGGCCGAACCAAAGGGGGCAAAAGGAGGTAGAGCAGATGTCATCCTGACGGTTGTGAAGGGAGAGATACTGAGGGCCACAAAAAATTTTTTTCCTCTTCAGGCAGCGTTCGTTGCCGGTCTGGAAGGTGGCAGCTAACTGTCTGTCTCTCTCTTTCCACCCTAGCGTCGCGGAATCGCTGATCCCACCCTCGTCGCCAGTTTAGAGGTTCGGAATGAGGGACGCGACCACAGGGTGAACAGCTAACAGGATTTATTACAAGCTAAGTATAACAGCGATTCAATTCATAACCAGCCCGCCAAAACCTTATATACTCGGGCTTCAACCAATCAGAAACAAACATTCAGCCGGCAACAGCCTCCCTCGCGTCCTAACCAATCCGGACGGAGGAGGCTGTTGCTGGCCAGCACAATGGTGCTGAAATACAAGAACAGCTATGCCATTTGCATGGCTTATACATATTAATGAAGCTATGAATATTCAATAGGTTGCTCTTCTCACTTGCTCCAACAAGCAAAACTAAAATATTAGTAGCAACCTGTAGGGCGGAAAATAGCCTTCCCTTCCAATTATGTATCTATTTCATTCTGATGTGAGAACTTTATGAGGTTATCCTTGTTTTTTCTTGATCTCATCAGTTCAATTAAAAAATGATGAAAACCCAGTGCTTTCTCTGTATATTTCTAATGATCTGTGGTTCTTTCTCTTTATTACCATAGCAGCATCAGTACCCATGGCTCATTCTAGCCAGTGAAGTATCAGCTGCAGAATAGCCCTAAACATGAGTAGATGTAACATCTGTTCTCATTATAATTAGATCTTTACAAGAATAATTACCTGCTATAGCAAGCTTACTTTCCTTCAGAGAGTAGGATGAAGGATGTCAATGCATGCAGCCTAAGATGTCTGATATTCTACAAAATGGTCCAGATATAACAGATGTTACTCCAATTCCTTTGGGGAACAGACAGCCCAGAAACTATTTTCTTTGGCAACATACTCAATACTTCATGTATCTGGACATGCAATTTATATCACATAAGCTAATATTATTAGAATATTGGGCAGAACAAAAAAAAAGACATACTGTAGACCTCTAAAAAGACTTCATGATATGTTTGAGATAGCTAGGTGTGTTATTGTGTCTGTTGTTGCTGATAGACAAAGGTTTTGTCTTAGGGATTTTCAGAAAATCTTGAACTGTTTCTCATTGATCAAAACCAGCTAATAAACCAGCAGAATAAATATATTCTGATAAATAAATATTGATTATGTAATGTAAATAAAATCCTGTATGGAAACTTGGCATCACTTTCAAGTTTGTGTTTGTTCAATTTTTCAAATCAAAACTTTAAATTTTTAAATATTCATAGTATTGTTTATTTCAGTAGAAGTTGAGAAGTTTCTACTGGATTCAGAATTTACAAAAACTTCTGGATATAATTTGTTCTCAAGCATCTTCTAAATCTAAATATTGCATATATATGGCTGGGTTCAAAATAGCTTAATTAATTATATTTATTTATTTATTTATATTAGTAAATAAATGGATGACAATCAACATTTCATGGATAACAGTCAACATTTAGGTTGATCCATGAAAAAGAACATTTTAGTATATACATAATTGAAAGGACAGATAGAAAATGAGAGATCAGGATTACAGAGAAAATTACACAGATAATGAGCACAAATAAACTGCAGAAGTTCTTGTTCTAGAAGAGTTACTAACATGGATCATTAGTATGGATCTGTCTGGTGTTTTAGTTAACTACTTTATAAATTATGTTGTAGTCTATTCTAGTGGAAGTTTGATTGTAGGTTTGCGTAATACAGTAGTCTCAATTTAGTATCTATGCTTGCACTCTATGTTCATGTTAAAACAGAAGAAATCTGCATTATTATATATACTTCTTTGCAATTCTGCTTCAAAAATGGGAAATCTATGGCCTTTCCGATATTTCTGAACACCCAATACTCCTATTCAACTTGATCAATGGTAAGGAATCTACATAAGCATAGTTTCCCCATCAGTGGCTTAATGAGGTCATGGCTCTTCTCTGTATAAATAGGATCATAATGCTTACCCCAAGAATAAGATATTTTAGTATAAAGAGTGTTAAAGATTTCCTGCTAACATCCAACACAATCAAGTGGCACAAGCAATCATTAAAATTATATATATATATATATATATATATATATATATATATATATATATATATATATATATATATATATATATATATATATATATATATATATATATAATGGGAAAACTTATGAACCTCCATTTCTTAGAGAAAACTTTTAATAGAACTGGAATTTTATTTGTTTTTTTCTATTGTAACCCAGTATCTCCTAATTTTACATGACAACTGTATATTTTGATTAAAAAAGGATATATATGAAATGTTTAAAATGTTTTCAATGAAATTAAATTTAGCTTTTACTTTAGTGGAAGTAAATGCTACCATTCATTGAACATAATTTTACAACAATTGTTTTCAAAATCATGAGTTGCCTTTATCTGTATAACAATGGGGCTATTTGCATAAAGATCTAAACCATGGAATCTCACTGTTAATTGGTAATTGAATACTTATGATTAAAAATTTAATCCTTGAAAGTAATTACCATTTCATTTGAAACATTATCTTATCCCCTCATTTCACAAACTCTATGGAAATCATATAAAGCATGCAAACTAGTTTTCTGATGAAATGTTCATAGTTCTCAAGTAAATAGGTAATAAATGGCACTACATATGGATAGACATAAATATTAATGCAAACTAAAGGAAGAGCAACCAGCTGAATAGTGCAGTGACACCATAGGGTGTAGATGGCTAACATTAGTTAAATTTGGAAACTAAAGGATTTTTTGTGTTACTTTTTTGGGTGGATAAATCTATGCAAGTATATTTGTGAAGTTTAAATTTGGAATATAGTGCTGTACTCTTAAACCTGGTCTCAGGTTACCTTTCCCATTATTACTACTTCTTTATATGTTTGAGTCTCCAGTCCCCTAATCATCTTTGGGCAGATATTTCAGATATTGAGCTGATGTTTGGGGCTTCAAACAGAATTAATAGTAGAACAAACCTATCACTGCATCTGAGGAGTGTCTTGGGGGTAGATAAAAGGACTTCAGCTGCTGCCCTTAGAGCTTATTTGGGAATTTACATGTCTTCTTCTTTGCCTAAACTCAGGCTATATTAGTATTACTTTAAAATGAAAGCTATGGTAACTGGCAGACTCCAAATTGTACCTATCAGAACAGACAAATTTCAATTAAAGACCAATCTTGGATGGTACAACTGACAAATTCAATTAGGAGCTGTGGTCTCCCTGTCTCTTGTGCAGCTGGAGAAGAAGGTAAAAAGATGGTTCCACAAAGAATCTGGGTTACTGAAGCAGAGAAAGATGTTGCAATCTTCAAAATAGCACACAGCATTGGCCTTTATTGGAATAAAACACCTCATTTGGGATCTGCACACGTAAGTGCAAGTGCGATAACTTGTAGGGGTGATACAGGAATAAGAATTGCAAAAACAGGGGTTGCCACAAAGAAGAGGGAGTCAAACTATTTTCCAAGGCACCTGAGGGTAGAACAAGAAGCAATGGGTGGAAACTAATCAAGGAGAGAAGCAACTTAGAGTTAAGGAGAAATTTCCTGACAGAACAATTAATCAGTGGAATAGCTTGCCTCCAGAAGTTGTGAATGCCTCAACACTGGAAGTCTTTAAGAAGATGTTGGATAGCCATTTGTCTGAAACGGTATAGGGTTTCCTGCCTAGGCAGGGTGTTGGACTAGAAGACCTCCAAGGTCCCTTCCAACTCTGCTATTGCATTGTATTGTATTATAGAGAAGAACAACAAAGATGATTAGGGGACTAGAACATATAAAGAATGGTTTCTGGAATTGATTTTGTCTAGTTTAATGAAAAGAAGGACTAGGGGTGACATGATAGCAGTGTTCAATGTCTAAGGGACTGCTACAAAGAAGAGGGGATCAACCTATTTCTCCAAAGCAGGACAAGAAGCAATGGATGGAAACTAATCAAGGAGAGAAACAACTTAGAACTAAGGAGAAATTTCCTGAAAGTAGAACAATTAATCAGTGGAACAACTTGCCTCCAGAAGTCGTATTTAAAACACTGAAAGTTTTAAATATGAGATTGGACAACTATTTGTCTGAAATGGTATAGGGTTTCCTGCCTGAGCAAGGGGTTGGACTAGAAGACTTCCAAGGTCTGTTCTGTTCTGTTCTACATGCTAAGAGAAGTCTTCTTCCATCTCACTCCTCTACAAAAGGATATATCTCATCTCTAAAATTACAGAGCCTCTCACTATTCCTCTTTGAAGTTATTGACTCTTCTAAGATCTCTTGATTGTCTTCATCTCAGAACTTGCAAAAAGAGACTGAAATGAAAAAAAGTAAAGAGAAACAGAAGTTTCAAGAAGTAGTACTAAATAATGAGTGCACTCCTTTTTCATAATCCACCCATTCTGTTCCCTCCTTGTTTATATCTTTCTTGAATTCCACTTATCACAGCAACAACTTCATGGTTTCATTGGCTCCTTATCTCCTTTTTTGTTTCATAAATATAATTACTCCAAATTTCTGAAATCTTAATATTTTTTATGTTTCAAGTTTTCTTCCATTTTCCCATAATCCCTTTTTGACTCTTGCTATTTCATCTTAACTTTTAGCAAGTCTTTTGACTTTAAGGTTTAGCTAGCTTGACTGCTGGTTATTAATCTTTAGAACTTAATGTTTAAATAGCCTTACTACTGCTTACTAACTTTTTGAACTGATGATTTAATTAGCAACTGGTTGCCTCAGTAAGACTTCTCTTTATAATTCATTAAATTACTTATTGCAAGTTCAAGAAACTATTCAACAAGATACTTATATGTGATTTTTCTCAACAAAAGAAACTTTAGAACTCTTGATAAAAATGTTCAAGCACATTATAAAAGGACAGTAAAATGATAAATATATAGACATCCATGAATAGGCAAATAAAGGATGTGTTACAATTATATAAGGTAACTGCTGTAAATTATGAACTTAAATTAGATGTTAGAATTCAAGGATGTAACATCTGAATGCATGTATTTATTATCATTCTGGAATCATTATAGTTCTATATGAATGCTGTTGGATGGATAGTAAATGTACCTGTAATGATTGACTAGGTTATGCAAAAATTTGACTTGGGTAGCTAGAAATAAAATATTATGCACCTTTAGGTATAATTTCCTTAGATGGAGTACTCCTGACCACTTATCATTTTTATCTTATAGTCCTGTCTAATAGTGCTCTGGAAGAGGTCATGTTTATTTGAAAAGACCAGGTAAAGATAAGGAGCCACAAGGGTGAATTCTGGGCTTTAATTCTGGTCATCGTTTTCATTTAGAAAGCAAATACAATAAGTACTGAGATGCACAGTCTTATTATAGTGAGAAGCATTATAACTCTGCTTAAGTTAAAATAATTATTTTAAAATTTACATCCATTTATCTAACATCTAGATTTTTGTTTGCATAAATGCACAGATTTTTCTTTAAGAAGAAAAATGAAGGTTGCATACATGTAATTAGCTCATTTTATCTTTTCAATTTTAGGGAAATTGAACTGAAAAATAATGATTGCCTTAAAGTTAACTCAGTCATTGTTGACTGGGGAAATATGTCTTAATTTAATTTAATTTAATTTAATTTATTAGATTTATAAGCTGCCCAATCCTGAAGGACTCCGGGCGGCTTACACAGAACAAAAGAAAACAAACAAAATAAAAATAAAAAATTTAAAAATTCTCCAACATGCATAAGTTCTGATTGGGGCTGGACCCTACATAATAAGGTCAACAGCCCCAGGCCTGCCGGAACAGCCAGGTTTTAACAGCTTTTCTGAAGGCCATGAGGGTGGGTGAGGTCCGGACCTCTGGGGGTAGCTGATTCCACAGGGTCAGAGCAGCCACAAAGAAGGCTCTCCTCCGAGGCCCCGCCAGCCAACACTGTCCTGCTGACGGCGTCGTAAGGAGGCCCACCCTGTGGGATCTTATCAGCCGTTGGGAGCTATGTGGCAGTAGGTGGTCTCACAAATACGCTGGTCCTGAGCCATGTAGGGCTTTAAAGGTAATGACCAACACCTTCAATTGCGTTCGGAGACCAATTGGCAGCCAGTGCAGCTCGCGGAGGATAGGTGTAATATGGGTGTATCTCAGTACACCCAATATCGCTCGCGTGGCTGCATTCTGGACTAGCTGTAGTCTCCGAACGCTTTTCAGGGGTAGCCCCATGTAGAGCGCTTTGCAATAATCCAGACTTGAGGTGACAAGGGCAGGAGTGACTGTTTGAAGTGCGCCCCGATCCAAGTAGGGCCACAATTGATGCACCAGGCGAACCTGGGCAAAGGCCCCCCTGGTCACAGCTGACAAGTGGTGTTCCAGTGTCAGCTGTGAATCCAGGAGGACCCCCCAAATTGCAGGCCCTCTCTGAGGGGTGTAAATTTTCACCACCCCCCCAGGATCAAGGATGGACTGTCTGAACTGTCCTTCGGGGGCAGCATCCAAAGCCACTCGGTCTTGTCGGGATTGAGCACAAGTTTGTTTACCCCCATCCAGATCTTGACAACGTCCAGGAATCGGCACATCACGTCCGCCGCTACACTGAGCTGGCACGGGGCAGATAGATACAAGTGTGTATCATCTGCGTATTGATGGTACTTTATCCCATGCCATCGTATGATCTCACCCAGTTTCATGTACATGTTAAATAGGAGGGGGGATAGGACTGAACCCTGCGGCACCCCACAAATGAGGGGCCTAGGGGTCGACCTCTGTCCCCCGACCAACACCGACTGTGACCTACCGGAGAGGTAGGAGGAGAACCACTGTAGAACAGTGCCTCCCACTCTCACCTCCTCCAGACGTCGCAGAATGATACCATGGTCGATGGTATCGAAAGCCGCTGAGAGGTCAAGAAGCACCAGGATAGAGGAATGTCCTCTATCCCTCGCCCGCCAGAGATCATCAGTCAGTGCGACCAAAGCGGTTTCTGTGCTGTACCCAGGCCTGAAACCAGACTGAAAGGAATCCAGATAATCCGCTTCATTCAAGGTCCATTGGAGGTGAAGCGCCACCACCTTCTCAACAATCTTCCCCCAAAAAGGGAGGTTGGAGACCGGACGGTAGTTTTTCAGGACGGCTGGATCCAGGGAAGGCTTCTTGAGGAGGGGCCTCACCACCGCTTCCTTTAATGGTTGTGGGAAAGACCCGTCCTGCAAAGAAGCGTTGGTGATCGCCTGGAGCCAGCCGCGTGTCATCTCCCTGCTGGTCGAAACCAGCCAGGAGGGGCACGGGTCCAGTAAAAAGGTGGAGGCTCTCATCGCTCCCATGGCCTTGTCCACTTCCTCAGGGGTGACAAAATCAAACTCATCCCAGGAAAACCGACTTAGACTTGCCCTCGGCACCTCGGCAGGTATTGCCCAAGCGGAGTCTAAGTCTGTCCAAAACTGAGTGATTTTGTCCGACAGAAACTGAACAAATTCCTCAGCTCTTCCCTGCAGGGGTTCCCTCACCCCCTCACCTTTCAGGATGGAGCGGGTCACCCTGAACAGGGTGGCTGGGAGAGATTCCGCGGACGCAATAAGAGCAGAAAAATGAGTGCATTTTGCCGCCCGTATCGCCACTAAGTAAGTCCTAATAAAGGCTCTTAGTAGTGTTCGATCAGATTCAAAGTTACTAGTCCTCCAACGTCTCTCTAGGCGTCTCTTTTGGTGCTTCATCTCCCAGAGTTCCTTGGTAAACCAAGGTGCCCTCCTGGATCCACTGCCGTGGAGAGGCCCCAAAGGTGCAATCTGATATAGTGCCTCAGTTGCTGTAGCATTCCAAGCAGCGACTAAGGATTCGGTCGGGCTGTGGGCAAGGGAGTCAGGTATCTCTCCAAGCTCCCTCTGAAATCCCATCAGGTCCAACAGGTGCCTGGGGCGGAACCACTTAATTGGCTCCACCTCCCTGCAGTGGGGGAGTAGTGTCCTGAAATCAAGCCTCAGCAAGGGTGATCTGACCATGACAAGGGCAAGGTCTCTATTCCCCTTAATTCCAGATCACGTCTCCACTGCCCCGAGAGAAATACAAGGTCCAGTGTGTGTCCCGCTCTATGAGTTGGGCCCTGAACTATTTGGGTCAAGTCCATGGTTGTCATGGAGACCATGAACTCCTGTGCTCCTTCAGAGTGTTCGCCAAGACATGGTAGATTAAAGTCCCCCAGCACCATTAGTCTGGGAACTCCACCGCCAACCCGGCTACTGACTCCAGCAGCACAGACAGGGCTGTTGTGACGCAGCTGGGAGGTAGGTACGTCAAAAACAAGCCCACTTGAACCCCTAGGTCCAACTTCAAGAGGAGAGACTCACACCCCACAATCTCCGAGGCAGGGATCCTGCGAGGAACTAACGACTCCCAGACAACCATTGCTACTCCCCCCCCTTGCTGGTGTCGTGGTTGGTGAAGCACCTGAAACCCATCTGGGCACATTTCTGAGAGGGAGACTCCTCCCTCTTGGCCCAGCCAGGTTTCAGTTATACATGCCAGGTCTGCCCCCTCATCTAATATCAAGTCCCGGAGGAGGGGAGCCTTATTCACAACAGACCTGGCATTTAGCAACAGCAACCTGAGACCAGGGCCCTGATCTCCTCTGCCACCAGGTTCTTGAGGTGAACCTGAAGGGCCGGAACAAGGAATCGCTTTAATGTAGCGAGTCCATCTTCCCCGGTAATGGCTAGCCCTACGGCTCCCATCATATCTGCCCCTCCTGGTCATGACCGAAATGCTCTGATCCTCTTCTCCACCTGTAGACCCCCCCTTCTCCCATGGCCCCCATTCTTCCCGGCAGGCCCAACACAGCATTCACTCTAGGGCGAGGGGCGGATCCGGGCCCCATCCACTTCTCCTTCTGCACTCAGTGGAGGGGGCTCCAGGTCGCACCCCCAGACCCATCACATTCATTCAACAGGCATTCCACACAAACACACCCCACAATAATTGTTAAAATACAACAGCAATAAAAATCATTAACTAATTAATTTAAAAGTGGGCGCATTCATTCTCACAATCGTACTATCATACACTCAGCACACAAGTTAAAATGCAGATTCTTAGATCAGCGCAGTCTGAGGCGGCTGAGCCGGTAACAATTGGGGGGGGGGAAACTCCTCACTCTTCCCCCACGCAGTCTGGGAAAGGTGCCAAAGTCTGAGGGGACTGGAAAGGCTGGTGCTGGTTGAAAGGAGCAAGTTCCCTATTCTCTTCGACCCTGTCTTCCCCCTCTGGGGTGCCATAGATTGAAGCATCCAGTGGTAATGGTGTCCAAAGCCAAAGCCACAGTAAAGGAAGAAGAGGAGGGAGGGAGGGGGAGCTGCATCCAAGATGGAATGGCGGCAGCAAAGGCCCAGGTCACAACAACACAGGCTTCTTCAGCTCCATGGCTCCACGGGCAGCAGGGCAGGCACAGCGGCATGACCCAGCGCCCCCCCCCCCGATGCGGCAAAGGCCGGTGGCGATGGGACAGCGGTTGCGGTGGCCGGGTGGGTGAAACAGCGGCAAGTTAGCTGCCCCCCTAAGACAGCAGGGGCAGGTCGACGGCTAGAGCGAATGACACAGCGGTTGGCAGGGCCAGCAGTCCCCTCCAAGCAGCAGGCCAAGCCACAGCAGCTCAAACAGACAGAGCGGCGACTGGAGCAGTTGGAGCAGCAGCAAGATCGGCAGCCACCCCAACGCAGCAGGGCCAGCTGCGGTGACCAAACAGACCAAAACAGATGGAACGGCGGCTGGAGACAGATGGAGACAGATGGAAACAGCGATGAACCGGTGCCCCCCCCAACACAACAAAGCCAGGTCGGTGCCCAAAACAGCAGTCGTGGTGACTGGAGCTGGTAAGATGGCGACCGGAGCTGGTGGGATAGTTGCAGGATCGGTAGCGTTTTCTGAGAACAGCTCTTCCAGAAGCAATATTTTCCCCCGTGAGCTGCCTCACCGAATCCCCCCTATGTTGTTCTTGCATTCCAATCATTCCAGTTCACTCCTCAAACCTCGGCTCCATACCTTTTAAGCGTTTTTTCCTCAGAAAACCCGAGCAATAAAACTCAGACAGTCATGTTCCTTGCGCATGCGTTGTTAGAGGGTTTAGTCCAACATTCCAGTTAAGGTATTACATTGCCTGTTTCTAAATAAATTAAAACATTTTAAAACACCCAGAGAATAAGATAAAATAGAGACGATCCTCTACAATAATCTCTACAAACATATGATCACAATTAGGACCCCACTGACAAATGGACAAAAAGAAAGATGCCCTTTAACTTTCTTGGCATCTGTGTACCAAAAATCACAGTGAAAAACCACATAAAAATATACTTAGGCTTATGTGTATATGAAATTACTTTTTCCTCATCAGAAAGACTTGTTTTTCGATCGCAAGAATGTACTAAATCCTAGGCAAAAGTCTTTGGCATGTAACTGATTAAGGTCTTATCAATTTCAGGCAGCAGGGCAATCTGGCTGCAGGATAATAATCAACTAATTCAGGTCACAGAGCCGAGCTTGTTTTACTTCTGGTTTATACTTATTAAGAAAGTGCTGGGCTGCTGGGGGAAAAAGTTGCTCAGGAAAGATACTTGAAAATTCAGACCATATTTTATTTTAAGGCAATGCCTGAGGAAGGACCGAAAGCCAAAAATGAGGTCATGTCCTCCTTTGGGTGTCTGATAACCCTAGGTACAAGATAATCAAGAATTCTAATGTTTAAAAAGAAAGCCAGATGAGGGGGTCTTGCATGATGTTCTTTCTTGGGAATTTAACTGGGCAGGTTAAGAGGTAGTCAAGGAGGCTACAGATCCTGTCTTCTAAGTGCCACACTATAGCAATAGCAATAGCAGTTAGACTTATATACCACTTCATAGGGCTTTCAGCCCTCTCTAAGTGGTTTACAGAGTCAGCATATTGCCCCCAACAATCCGGATCCTCATTTCACCCACCTTGGAAGGGTGGAAGGCTGAGTCAACCCTGAGCTGGTGAGATTTGAACAGCCAAACTGCTGAACTGCAGTCAGCTAAAGTACCCTGCAGTGCTGCATTTAACCACTGCACCACCTCGGCTCACAAAATTTATCCCGGTACATTTCGGAAAATGTTTTCTGATAGGGAAAAAAGTTTTATTAGACTTAGTGAAAACTTTAAAAAAAGTTGGCACAGAATTATTTTATATTAATGTTATATCTGCACTTAGAATTTAAAACCTAGTGACATAGTCTGAACACAGAATACTCATTTATTCAGGTCACAGAGCAAAAGCCTCATCTTAATCTTTTCTATTTCATTAGAGAATAATATACCGTCATAAAGTATGCAGCTACTATAGGAATAATGGTTATATTTACATAATTGATGCCTGTTTGACAATGAATCCTTTTTAATATGTGTATATGCATTGCTTGTTATTGCAGGTAGCTCTCCTAAGTTAAATAATTCTTTGTTGGGGAAATATTATGTTACAATGGGGGGTGCAAGCATGTTTGTAAAACATAATTAATATCTTATTTGGAAATAAATCCTACCTCTCAATTTAATGGTATAAAAAGATCGGACAACCATGTGTCCAGGATGACACAAGGTCTTCTGCCATAGGCAGGAGGTTGGACTACATGACCTCCAAGGTCCCTTTTAGCCCTATGATTCTATTCTCTTCTATTCAGCATTTTTGCACCACTGTATTTTAATGGTTATGTCCCTGGCAATCCACATTGAGGTAATTCAATAAATCTGGTTTATTTCCCAAAGGGCAGAAAAATATTGCACAAGTGCCACAGTGTTTGCCTCCTGTTCCAAATTGCCCCAAATTAAATTATTTAAAAAGTATTTTTTTAAAAACACCAACATTTCCCAAGCTCACACAGACTTGATTCATTTAAAGTTAAAACATAAGCCATCACTTACAAATGACAAAAACTGGGTTGAATAGTAGAACATCAAAAAACTCAAAGTGATATAATATGGCTTATTGTGCTGTACAACCCAGTTATGACTATATGAATAGCAGTTGAAGGGGCAGTTTTATTACAATTTAAATGAAGATGGAAGAATACAAAATTTTCTTCTCCTGAACCACAGTCCTGATGAAAAAGATCTTCCACTTCACTTTTTGTCTATTATTACGATTTTTTTAAAGTTATTTTTTTTCTGGAACACTTAAATCAGACACCTGTCCAATGCAAGATTTCTAGTAGCAGAATGAATTTGAGAGAAAAAAAACCTGTTAAAAGTTACCTCTCATAGCCATTTAAAAAAGGCTTATGAGAGTGGAAAGGAAAGGTAAGGAGAGAGAAAAAAAGAGAAAGAATACAGTAATGAAACTATTTCTTTGACATCTCAGGATCTGACAAGTCATTGTTTTTTGTTAACTTATAAATATAATTCAAACTAAATTCAAAATAAAATATTACAAGTTCATTAATTTTAGCTAATGTAATGTAGATACAAAAACCAGAATAAAAGGAAAAAAGCAAATCATTAATAATGAATATAGAGCCAATTCAAAGTCTGAGAATTGACAAATTTCATTAAGCCAACCTTTCAGGTTTCCTCTATAGATGTCCTTCAAAAAATGTGCAGTCGCTATTTTGCAACTGCCACTGCACCATATATCAAAAGTTCCTTGTTATCAAATTCCAAATTTGGGAGATATGATTTAACCATTGATTAACAACTTCAAACCTTAGCTTCCTAAGAAGATAAGTTCCTAAAAACTGGGATGTTGTTATATAATACAACAAAATACTCTAACTCTACAGTAATTGCCAAGTTGCTTGTATATCATCCAAATTTATTTTTAGTAATTTTTAAAATGGCTGATAATATTGCATTGTTGGCTTAGTGTCTATAAAATGTTTTCTAGTTCGGATCCTACATGTTCATAAGATTTTCTCTTTTCTAATAGAAATGAATTTGAGTTTATGGAGTTTTTTGAGTTATTATTTTAAGGGTAACCATCATTCATGGGGGGGGGGGAATTTTAATGAACGGGGAGGAAACTACCTTCTAATTCCATAGGACAGACACCAAGTTCCAAGTTGGAACATAACCATGTCAGCAATGGGTTTCAATTTATTTTACTACTGGTTCATGCGCATGCACAGAAGTGTCCAGGCAGTGGGCGGAGCTTCCCACCACTGCCACTACTGGTTCACCTGATCTGGGGCGAACCGGCAAAAACCCATTTCTGAACCATGTCCATCTTCTTTAGACTGGGCATGACTGCAGCACATGCTTAGCAGAAATACCCCCACCCTTCCTTTCTGGTAAAGAGAAAAAAGGCTGCTTGTTTCAATCTGAATATTATAATGTTACATCCTGAACCTCTGATTAAAGGTTACAATGCTGTCAGAATCCAGGTGTTCTTTGATTCTGGAAATCTATTTATCTCTAAGGAATAGATTAAATAAATTTAGCTAGAAATCTGTGTTAGAATGCCTTATTTGAATCTGTGTTTATGTCTACATTACTTTATGATCTTTGATATGTATTGCCTTTGATACATATTTTCTTTATGCAAGCTAAGTGACTGTATGTCTTAAAAAACAATCCAATGCCATTTTATGATACACTCAGAGAATCAACTTTTCCTATGTATTTTGAAGATCTTAAAGATATTTCAATATTCAGATGAAACCAGAGCCTTTCCTTTTGGTACTGATAGACAGACAGCTGGAAAAAAATCATGGAACTTTGTTTTTATGTATGATAATTACAGTGAGATTATTCCTATGCTCAAAAGTGGAACGACTCAGCACTATCCACAATTGTGAAACACCCAGCCCCACGGAAATTGTGAATGTTGCGCCTTTTTTTAAAAAGTGTTGTCTTGTCTATTTATCCCCTTTCCCTTGTCTGTTGTGAGCCGCCCGGAGTCCTCCGGGAGTGGGCGGCATACAAGACAAATGAAATGAAATGAGGACTTCCTGGGAGGAGCTTACTGGTGGAAGCAGCAAAAAATCAGCTGCCTCCGAATTCCTGGCTACGTACCTGATTAGAGGATCTTCCATCTGACGTCTTATCAGGTTTTCTTATCCTTCAGGCAAGAGGGAAAGAAGAAACTGTTTTGCTGGCAAATGCTCTTCGATTTTTGCAGCTTTTGTGCTTGCAAGGAAAGGGGGGCTAGCCCAAGGCAGAACGGCTGTCCGTGCTGGGAACTTCAAACTGCCTTGTGCAGGACAAAGTAGGTCTCTCCCACTCTGCTCTAAGTTTTGTTTGATTTAATCTTATCACGAGCTGAATCCGTTTACTGCGAGGACAATAATTGCTTATCAACATTTTAGCTTCTTCTCTTTTTCTCCTCCGAAAAATTATTTACTCAGAGGCTTTTAAAATGGCGCCGAGCAGGCTGGTTTCTCCGGTAATAACGAACACTTTTTGCTAATTCTCACAAGACTTCAAAAGAATTCAAAACAAAAGAGATAGCTTATCACATGTTTTGGTTTCACAATAGAAGAATTTTACTCCTTCATTAACTTTGCTTATTTGGAAGTTAAATGGTGATGAATCTGTTGAACGGTCTTGTTACAATGTTTACTCACTGAAACTTTTGCCAAGCCTTAAACTTCAAAATAAAAGCCTCTTTACTTAAAGCTGCATATTTAGGCAATAGAGTTTTATTAACTGCAGGCAGACAAATTTTGAAATGGCCTCAAAACCAAATATTAACTTGAAGTCGTCACCCTCTACTTCCAGGGGCATATCCTCAGTGCCTGGTACAAAGCTGCAGCCTCCGCTTCCTACGCCCCCTGCTGGGGATGTGTTAACGAAAGAATTTTTTCTGAGTAATCTAAGCGAGGCTCTTAATGCACAGACAATTAAAATGGAAGATAAATTTAGAGATAATAGAGAGGAGAGAAAAGAGGAAATAAAAGAAATGAAAGAAGAAATTAAAAGTGAAATTAAAAGTGAAATAAAAGGACTTAAACAGGAGTTGTATGAGAAATTTGAGGCTAAGGTTGATAAAATTAGAGACGACATGCTGAGTCTTGTAACTGTATTAACAGAACATATTTCTGGAGTGGAAGATACTCTAGAGGTTCTTAATGATGCCAATGCTAACTTGACATTGAAAACAGAGGTGGTGGAACAAAAAGTGGAAAATGCTGAAAAAGAAATTATTATGATACAGTACCGACAAATGGAGTTCGCATTAAGAGTAAGGGGGCTGCGTGAGGAGAAACAGGAGAACCTGAAACAGATCCTATCGGAAGCTTTTGACCGCCTGATGGGAAGACCAGGGACCAACCAAGGCTGGCAAATTGACAAAGCTTACCGCGTTAACTCCTGGCTGGCAAAGCAGAAGCAGCTTCCTCGAGACATCGTTATATATTTTACTACAAGAGAGTTCAGAAATATGGTACTGCAAGCGTCTTATAACACTAAGCTTCAAATTGGCGGTCAAGACCTGGCTGTTTTGAAAGAGATACCACCTCAAATGTTAAGAGCCAGAAGAGACTACGCTTTTTTGGTCGAAGAACTCAGAAATCGTCAGATACAGTATAGATGGGATGCACCATTTGGCATCATATTTACATTTGATAAGCAAAGGTACCGCCTCAACTCTGTATGGAAAGCCCGAGATTTTTATTATAATATATTGAAGGCCGGACACCCTGCACCATCTGGACCTAGAGAAAGACCACAAGAAGGACAGGATAGACAGCAAACTACACAACCACCAGACAAGATGGAGCATCTCTCTTCTCTAGAAGTGCAAGGTGCTATGGAACCAAGACCTAGCCGCATGACTACTAGACGTATGGAGAAACAAGCTAAGAGGCAACAGCATCAACAATCATCGGCCATCGATCAAGGAACTACAACAACAAATCTGGAAGCAGTGGGAGGAGCTAGACCTAAGGTTAAACAGGCCGTGCAGGAAGCTCTAAAAATGCTTCAACCAACCAAAGATGACAACTAAGATTTTAACATGGAATGTCAACGGACTGAACTCTCCACAGAAGAGGAAGAAAATATTTCATTATCTTAAACAGTTTAAGAACGATGTAATCTGTTTGCAAGAAACTCATATCAAGTCAACTGATCAAAAATATTTGATCAACTCAAAACTTGGTCAACATTTTGCAGCTTCTGCTATGGAAAAGAAGAATGGTATAGTTGTATACTTAAGAAAAGATATGAAAGCTGAATTAATAGAAGCAGATCCCTTCGGAAGATATATTGCTTTAGACTTAATCTTAGAAGGGAAAAAGACATTACTTTTGGGAATTTATGCTCCCAATCAACAGCAAGATAGATTCTATAGAAATCTTCATGCTAAATTAGTACAGTGGGACTATAGTTCCTGTATACTATTGGGTGACTGGAATGGAGTGATAGACACTAAGAGAGATAAGAAGATTTCCCGCCTAAATACCAAGATGCGAGCAAAGTTACCCAAATCTTTCTTTGACATTATGGATGATTTTGAATTGAGAGATATCTGGCGAGAAAGAAATGCAGAGGAATATGACTTCACTTTCTTCTCGGACAGGCATCAATCCCTTTCAAGGATCGATTTTATTCTAACCACTAATGATTTGCTTTCTAGGGTCAAGAAAACAAAGATTGCAGCTAGAGTCCTTTCGGACCATAACCCAGTTTGGATGGAGTTGGGAAGGGTAGTGCAGGCAAGAAGGTTTTGGAGACTGAATGAAAATTTATTTAGATATGAAAACTATATTAATGATTGTAAAAAATTACTATCTGAATATTTTGTTTTGAATATGAATAAGGGTACATCTATGGAATTTGTATGGGATGCAAGCAAAGCGTATATGAGAGGAGTTTTGATGAATATAAATAAAACACATAGAAATAAGCAAGGGCTAAAACGAACAGAACTGGAAGAGGAAATTAAGAGAAAAGAGCTGGAGTTAACAAGGAAACCAGACGATACAAAGGTTAAGGAAGCTATTAACATATTAAAATCTCAATTTGACATGTTGATCTCTGACCAGGTAGCTACTAATTTATTATATGCAAAACACAATACTTTTTGTAATGCAAACAAACCTGGCAGATGGTTAGCTTATCAGATTAGGAAAAAAAGGAAAACTCGAAATATATCTAAACTGATTTACAGAGGGAAGGAGGTGTTCCAACAGGAAGAGATTCAAAAGGCTTTCTGGGAATTTTTTACAGAACTGTATAAAGGGGATAAAATTAATGGTTTAGATATAGACAAATATTTAGACAAGGAGAAAATACCTTCAGTTAGAGAAGAACACAGGCAAAAATTGAATCAACCAATAACCTCGGGGGAAATCCTGCAGGTAATTAAGCAATTAAAGCCAGGGAAAGCACCAGGTACAGATGGCTTGACAGCGGTTTACTACAAAAACTTACAGTTAGAAATGGTAGAACCTCTTAGAGAATTATTTAATATGATTCAAACGGAAGGTAAAGTCCCTCCATCTTGGAAGACAGCGTTTATATCTTTGATACCCAAAGAAGATCAAGATACTACTCAACCCAAAAATTATAGACCCATTTCATTACTGAATGTAGATTATAAAATTTTTACTAAAATATTAGCAAATAGGTTAATGTTGGTCATTCAACAATTGATACATACGGACCAAACAGGTTTTATACAAGGGAGACAGATGAAAAGTAATGTCAGATTAATTATTAATGCATTAGAATATTTGGGAAAGAACAACCAGATCCCTGCTGCGTTTATATTTTTGGATGCTGAGAAGGCCTTTGATCGAGTTAACTGGCAATTTCTGCTGAAGATATTGCAAAAAATGCAGATAGGAGATAATTTTTTACAGTCAATTAAAGCAATATACCAACAGCAAACAGCACAAATCATAGTCAATGGAAGTTTAACAGACTCTTTTCAAATTGGAAAAGGTACAAGACAGGGTTGTCCTTTGTCCCCATTATTGTTTATTATAACTTTGGAAGTATTGTTGAATAAAATACGGGGCTTGGATGGTTTAAAAGGGATCAAGATTAGGCAGCAAGAATATAGAGTCCGCGCTTTTGCGGATGATTTGGTCATAATATTGGAACAACCGCAGGAATCCAGTATGGTTTTAATGAATACGATTAATCAATATGGTCAAGTGTCTGGCTTTAAAATAAACTTAGGAAAAACCAAAATATTAGCTATAAATATGAATATTAAACAAAAGGAAGAATTAGGAGTGATGCTGGGATGTGAGGTAGTTAAAAAAGTCAAATATCTTGGAGTTAACATTTTAACTTCAAATGGGAAATTATATAAGCATAATTATGAACCACTTTGGCATAGCATACAGACAGAGATGAAAAAATGGGAGAAATTGCACTTATCTTTGCTGGGCAGGATAGCGGCAGTGAAAATGAACATTTTACCAAAATTTTTATTTCTTTTCCAAATGTTACCTATACTTAAAAAAGATGCGAACCTTTTAGAATGGCAGAAGGGTATCAACAAATTTGTGTGGGCAGGAAAGAAGCCGAGGGTAAAGATGAAAATAATGCAAGATGTACGCGAGAGAGGAGGATTGAAACTACCTAATTTAAAACTATATTATGATGCAGTGGCATTATCTGTAATTAGTGATTGGATTCATTTAACCAATGATAGAATATTGAACATTGAGGGACACGATCTGGTATTTGGTTGGCATGCTTACCTGTTATTCAACAAAAAATTGGATAAGAATTTTAAAAGTCATATTTTAAGAAATGCTTTATTGCGGGTTTGGAAGAAATACCAATATAAATTAAATGACAAGATACCCATGTGGGCAATTCCTAGACACGCAATTGAAAATATGAATACAGCACAAAAACAGGACAGAATTACTTACAGACAGCTTCTTACCTCGGAAAGGGGGGTATTACAATTAAAATCTTTAGAGGTATTAAAAGAGGAGAAGGTAGTTCAAACATGGTTCCAGTATGGGCAATTACAGGCTAGGTGGAAAATAGATCAAAAAATTGGTTTTATCCAAGTTGAGGATAATCTGTTTAAACAAATAAGAGATCAAAGCTTAATGCATATAAAGAGGATATATAATGTATTAATACAGATGGATTCGGAAACAGAATTAGTTAAAGATTGTATGATAAAATGGGCTCAAAATATTGAGGAACCAATAATGTTGGATACATGGGAAAGAATTTGGGTAAGAAATGTGAAATTTACACAAGCTCAAAATCTGAGAGAAAATTTTTACAAGATGTTTTATAGATGGCATTTAGATCCTAAAAAGTTGGCTTCTATGTATCCGAATGTACAGCCTAAATGTTGGAGGTGTGGTTCTCTCGATGCTACATATTATCATATATGGTGGACCTGCCAAAAGGTTAAGGCATTTTGGATAAAAATATGGTGGGTCATGCAAAATGTTTTTAAAAAAAGGATAAAGTTTATTCCTCAGTTATTTTTACTAGGTATATGTACTGATTTTACAGTGGTAGAGACCAATTTGATTCTGCACCTGATAACTGCAGCAAGACTGTTGGTGGCGCAATATTGGAAGAAGGAAGACTTGCCTACAATCCAAGAATGGACATTGAAAGTAACAAACTTAGCTGAAATGGCTAAAATATCGGCATATCTCAAAGATCATTCAAATGAGAGATATAAACGAGACTGGAAAAAATGGATTGACTATATACAAAATAAATACGGGACTAAGAAATTCCAGTTAGCCTATGCTTAAGATCAGAAATGATTTAAACTGTTAAAAGTTAGTTCAGTAAGAAGAAGCTAAGTTCAATCTAGAATGTCATTAATTTCTTTATTTCTTTTTTCTCAATAGATTTTAGACTGTGTTAGTTAAAAATCCATACCGTGTACGGGTTCTGGGAAGTCGGGGGGGGGGAAGGAGGAGGGGGGATGGGGGGGTGGAGGGAGGGAGGGGTACACACAACAAAAAAAAATTGTATTTCAATGTCTTAATGATTGACAAATGATGACATATTTGTGTTTGTTTTTTTTAAAGAAAAATAAAAAAGTTCTCTTAAAAAAAAAAAAAAAAAAAAGAAATGAAATGAAATGAAATGAAATTGAGAAATGGTTGGTGAAGATGATGGAACTTGCAGAAATGGCTAAACTAATCCCCTTAGAGGCTTTTTGCATGAAACAGAAAAAAAATGAATGTATGATTTAGGGCTTTGATGATTAGAAAAAAATAGATAATAGATAAAAAGATTTTTTTAAAGAATAAAAGATACTTTATAATTGTATTTGTGTGGCAAATTATCTCTAGAAAAAGGAAAGGCATAATCATATTACAGGCCTAGGAGGTATCTATAGAATTTATTTCATTTTTTTAAACTATAGAATTATTTCATGTTTTTATCATCCTTTTACTTTGCACTTGCTAGTAAGGTATATACACTATGAGGGGGCTCTTATCTTTTTTTTTTTTTTTTGCATTCTAGGATTAAAGGGAAAACATCAGGTAAGTCATCTGCCTGGAAGATAAGCAGTGGTAGCTGTAACAACAAAGCAGGTACATCAGAGCTGGAAGCAGGACTACAGGGCACTTCCAACCTTTAACTCTGCTACTGCAATATGGCTTGACACATACTGTCACACAGAGGTTATCTGAGAAGAAGTTCTGCACTTTAAAGTGTTTTCTCCCATGAAATATTCAGGGACTGAACACAATGCTTGGTTCGTCATACTCCACTGAAGGCTTATTCCTCCAGGAAACATTTGTGCCTTTTTTGTGGTCCCTCTGGGTCAATATAAAGAGTTGGTATGGGCTGGAGAAAAAGGGAACACTGCAACAAGTGAACAGAAAATATTCAGTAATTACCCATGAAGATCATCACTGTAAGCTCTGAGTTTTGTAATAATGTATTCCATATTCTAAAAGGGAGAAAGGCAGAAAAGATGGCAACTGTCCAACAATTATGAATTAATCTCATGGGCAGAGTATTATTGCAATTATAACCACTTAACCAATGTTTGCAAATTCTCCCAAGTCACTAGAAATTCATTATCATAATCAATCTATGATTTTGCACTTTGTAAGGAATGCTTCTATTTTCCCAGAGGTTATGGAAGTAATGGCTCCTATATGCATTGATGAATGACAAAAATTATAAAAAAGATATAGCACAACTCTTATTAAAGCCACATATGTATTCATAGGTGACTAAAAGTGGTGATTCCCTGTATTTTATGTAAAACCACAGGCCATGTTTCTTTGCCATATTGTAACCTCTTTCCTAGTTTTTCTCAAAGAGAAAATTCTTTGAATTTGTCAGACTTTTGAGCAATTCTATTTTCTAATCCAATGTTTTTGAATCTCTGCAACCTTAAATTGTGTGAACTTCAACTATCGGAATTCCCCTGGCCAGCATGTTGACTGGGGAATTTTGAGAGTTGAAGTCTACATATGCAATTTGCAAATAAATACTGCTCTATTCTATTCTCAATTTTTTCCAATGCGGAGGCAGAGAAATGTTGGCTTACAGCTTCCATCATCCATATCTACATTTGAAAGCTGCCAAGACTGATGAAGACTGTTTTCTATCAGTATTAAGGAAATAGTTTTGTATTAAGAACACTTTTGCTTACTTATTCCCAAGTCATATAAACCATGCAGTGGGAAAAATAAACCCTAGTTGCTGAAATATATAACACATATGCTTCAGTGATTTTTCAACAGTTTCAGATCTGCTGAGGAACACAGAATTCATAATGAAAATAAAATTGGGTCCAATGGTATAATTCCAACACATATAAGGCAACTATCTACCTAACTATCAAGAGAAACAATATGACTTTAGCGTATGAACCATTCTTATATGCAGAGGAAATTTAGAAAGTTCAGGCCCCAGCAACTAGTGGAAGATGTAACCAAATTCTGAATCAAAGTCTCCTCTGCTCAGCATACTGAAATATCAAGCATCAGCTTATTTCCAAATAAAGATCCACAGGGAGGAAAGACAGATAAATATTTGTCCTATGGGGAAACTGATATAGCAGTTAGCAGTTAGATTTATATACCGCTTCATAGGGCTTTCAGCCCTCTCTAAGCGGTTTACAGAGTCAGCATATCGCCCCCACAGTCTGGGTCCTCATTTTACCTACCTATGGGCTATTTGTGAATAGCCTCGTATGGGAATCAGGGGTGACTGGAAGTAGCCAAGATTAAATGAAAGCCAGGAACTCTGTTTAATAAATCCTTTATAACAAGGATGGTGCTATAATGTCTTTATTTCTCCTTAGCCAATTCTTGGATATTAACATCATGTCCTTGAACTTCTCCCCAATAAGAACTTGGTTCCATTTGAACTTGTACTGGAAGAAAAAAGTTATGGCTCTGCCCAATTGATGCTGGATTTCCATCATGAACTATTTGTTATCTGACTGTATGTTAGCTGACAGTCCAGTAAACAGCCCACTGGAATTCTATCCTATATATTTATATTCTTTGTAACTGGAATTTCCTTGAAAAAGAATAAATGTTTTAAAGTCAGACATCACCTAGAAATACTATCACTTCTGGTGGGTGGAAGACACAAAGTTGAAATTATGTCACAGTAACATAAATTGAGTTGTGGCAGGAGATGAAATGAACACTGACTTACCGAATCAAAAATTAGCAGGGTGTTGGGAAGAATTTAGAATTCCTTCATTGATTTAACATGTATATAGCTTTATCCAATCAGCTTCTGCCTGTTGAAAATTTAAAAACAAAAACATGTAATAAAAGGGGATAGTTTCTTTCTCACTGCAAGAATGAGCTTATTGGAATCTGTTGGAATCTTATTTTGCAGACTGTGAACTGTGTATGAATTGCTTGACATTCATCAAGCATTTTCTTTTTGGGCTGTGATTGGCTTGATATTATTTTTGAAAACTGGGCATGTATACCTTGACCGCCGTTTAATAGTTTTAAGGTGGGGGCCTTCATATTGCCAACCTTTTTTTAAATGTAATTTTAGTTTGCTGAAGATGATTTCAGTCAATTATTTGCTATTTGCTATCACAAAAAGTGATAGCAATATTTTGAATTTTAAGTAGTGCCATATAATGGAACACATTGTTCTGCAATATATTATGTTATAAGTTGACTACAACGTTTTTTGAGATAAATGAAGATCCTGATTCTCTCTGGTTTCCTCAGAGTTCATGCTTTATTTCTGACAATACAGATCTGGTAAAATGATGTGTTGAGGAAAATTTAGCACCATCTAGAATACAAATGCTCTTTGTGCAAGTGGCATTACAGATTCCTTGTATTGGCTAATTTTGCACAAAATGTTCTCCACCATCACTTTTCTGTTTTTTCTTCCATAGAAGAAGGAAGAAATAAGTCCTTTAGGATTAGAGTAAGGTTGAGCAACAAGGATGCTGGCTTTTCAACTCAAATTCTGTCCCGGTTTGGCTTTTACTGAGAAGTAAAATATAAAAGCTCCATTGAGAACCCTGATATTTCAGCAGGAAACCGACATGCCCATTATGCTATTCTTGCAAAGTACTTTAAAAAAGAAAAGCTGGATTTGTTTTGCTCTCACAATACTAAGTCTCTAATATAGTTGTAATTTATACAGTGTATCTGCTCTATATATTTAATCAGCTGGCACACAGTTGTAATTGAATCACTTATTGCTTAAAACATACACTCTTGCAAGCAAAACAAAATTACAAATACTACACTATACTTCATGCATGAGTGGTGTTCATTTTGTTTCTTGAAGCTTCCAGTAGCAGAATACCAAAGTTCTTTTCCAAAGACAAACATTTCGAGTATTTAGCCTTGAAATAAAGCACCATCTTCTTTCAAGTGTTCTGTCTGTTCCAAATGCTAGAATTGAGATACTAAGTATAGCAGTAGGGATCAAATATATCCTGCCTCTATTGATTTAAACTAGCTAAGGTGATGTGGGAATAAAGTGCTAGGAGCAGTGAAGAATATGGTCAAACAGAAGACTGCTTTTTGCTGAGTACTTAGCTTACACGTTACTGTATTTAGAAAATATATTTTTATTAAGGGGAAAATAGAGTCAATAATCTTTTTTTAAATTTTTTAATTTATTTATTTATTTCCAAAACAAACATATATTGTAAAAAGTATATCAGCTGGTTACAAAAAGCTCTTGTGCATCTCTTCCAGGGTCATCAAATATAATTCATATTAATTCAAATATCTTAACTCAAATATTTACTATATTAACATCATCATACCTCCACTTTTATTTGACTACAGTTATTTAAACATCCTTCATCCTTAAATATACCAAAATTCAATCCATAACCATGTGCTGGCATTTCATTTACTTATTTATAAAATCCTCCATTAACATTAAATCCTCATATCTTATTTTAGCTAAACATCCATAATATTTAATACCAAAGTTTTCTAATCTTCCATGTATATAATTTATTATCATTATCCTTTATTTATTTAACTATATCCTATATCATACATTTCCCCCCTATTAGTTAAAATTTAACTGTATATAGTTTTGTTTTTTATGATAGTTATTATTGTTATTAATAATCTTTATATATAGTCCAAAAATATTGCTAACCTTCCCTTCTCATATCCCGTTATTACTTATCATAACAACTCAACATTGTATACATTACTATCATTATCAATTTTTATTTAACTATACCTATTACCAATGGATTTAACTAAGTTTAGTTAATTTTGAATTATACTCTTCCATCTATCAACCTGTATCTCTCCAATAACAGAACAGTCTTATATCTGCTGCCATTTGTGGATCCAATTCTCCAAACATCTTTTTGAATGAATCCATACGAATAAATCTTTGCACCTTCTTGTTTATGGTATCTCTCATATAATGTTGGCGCCCTCTTTTTGTTTCCTTTATCAGCTTGTCTTTAATTCTCAGCAGTGGTATCAAATGTTTTGCAAATAGTATTTCATATTTCAATTTTTTTTGATATTTTCTTCTCCTTCTATGCCCTGTTCTTTGAAGTAAATTTTCTCTCCATTTAACTCCTCTTCAAATATTCCATTCTTTCCTCCCTCAGAAATAAACCAATTGTCACGAATATCAACAAGCTCTAATTCTTTATCTCTGTTTTCCATCTTATTTTGTATTTGGTCCTCAGTTTTTTCCTCATAATTTGTTGCCAAAAACACCAGATAATCCAATTTTCTCTGAATTCTGTCCTCTGTATCAGACAGCTTCTTCAAAGCTGAAAGTATCGCTTGGAGAGACGCTTGAAAAGATGCCATGTTTATACACAGTTGTATTTTTTCTTAAAAGCTCTGAAGCATTCGCAAGTAAAAGCAGACTACAAAGGCAACAGTTGTACAATCTTATCAGATCTTAAGCCAGAACAGCCAAGCAATAAAAATGTCAAGATGTAAACAGTCAAATTGTAATCAATTAGTTTACAGCCAACTTACAGAGAATCAGAAGAAATGTTGGAGTGATCTATCCATTTGAAAGTGTTCACTTAGAATCAATCCATGTGAATAACATTTAAAGAGTAAGATAAACACTGTCCAAAACCATTAAAAAGATCAAAATTGCCACTAGGTTCTTCTATTCTTTAATTTAAATTAGTTTTAAAAAATTTAGGCAGTCCGTTTTTCTTTAAACAATAAAAGGTTCTTACCAGCTGAAAACACTTCTTCAAATTGCCCTGACTTTGCCAGCCATAAAAGACTGGAATTTTTACTGCTAGACAAAGACTTTAAACCTGCGTTTCCCCCGAGATCAGCAAGGTGTAATCTTCCTGTTCACCATCTCATCGGGATGATTTAGGTCCATTAGAATCCCCCAGCAATAAAAGTATCGAGTGCGGTCTCAGAGCTTTGAGATCGCACATTGTCTCGTCACGGCATCCAGGCTCCGCCCCCCCCCCCGAGTCAATAATCTTGTGGGATCATTGTGGAACTGCTTATTTTCGATTATCTCTGCCTGTCCTACAAGGTCTGACAAAATAGGCATATTCCAGGTCCATTAAATAACGCCATTTAAGGAGATCCAGGAAAAGTGCCTTTTTGTCCTTCCCTTGTACACCATCAGATTCCTGAGTATTGGATGGCCCTGAATTTGCTATCTTTTAGTAAAGCACTGAAGATCTGGTTTTTCTTCTTGGGTTGTTGATGTAAGTATTGACTTCCCCTGGATGCCTTAAAGGTAAAGTTAAAGGTTCCCCTCACACATATGTGCTAGTCGTTCCTGACTCTAGGGGGCAGTGCTCCTCTGCATTTCAAAGCCGAAGAACCAGTGCTGTCCGAAGACGTCTCCGTGGTCCTGTGGCCAGCATGACTAAACACCAAATGTGCATGAAATGCTGTTACCTTCCCATCAAAGGTGGTTCCTATTTTTCTACTTGCACTTTTACATGCTTTCCAACTGCTAGGTTGGCAAAAAACTGGGAAAGTAGTGGGTGCTCACTCCATTATGCAGCACTAGGGATTTGAACTGCTGAACTGCTGACCTTTCTGTTCAACAAACTCAGCGTCTTAGCCACTGAGCCACTGTGTCCTTTGCCTTGGATATTTACTTGCTATCAAATGGATGATTATGAATATGATTATGATTAGCTGTGTCAGCCTCCGCTTGCTGCTGCTTCGGCTGACATTGAAATGGGAGAGGGGGGGCATGGTATTTGGGAGGGGAATCATGATGTGCTGGAGGAAGATTCTAGATGCTGCCTGACCATCTTACTGTGCATGTGGAGGACGGGAGTTTCCCACCAAGGTTAACTGTCCAGCATTCCATCCTGGTGATGTCTTTTGAAGTTATCTCCCACCTGACAGTTGGGTGAATTATAATTGGACTATGGACTGAGGTGCCAAGGGGAGGGGATTGAGTTATACATGATATTATTCGCTTTCGCGCCTAATTAACCAGATTCAGCTTAGCTTTGCTACTGTTCGTTTATAATTAGTAAAAGTACACTTGATTTCAATCAAATGGAGTTGAGTGGTTTCTTTCCTGATTACTAAATGAAGTCGATTCTGACAAGCTGTGAGTTGTTTATCAGTCAACCAGAGTTGGGTATTGAATGGGCAACCATATAACTTTAACAAAGAAAGAACTAAATAAAATGAATTTCACATTATTCTGTGAGCAGTTAATGAAAAAAAACCATGCACTTGTGTTAACATAAACAATAGTTTTTTTTTAATTTTTTATTTATTAAAAAAAACAGAAAACAGACATAGACACAGACAATACATAAAAATCGTCCTACAGTTACATACAGTATGTTGATTGGGTATAAAACTTTGTGCTTCCTCACAATAGTCCCCTCTTGCAACTTACACAAATTCTCTTATCATCAATCCAATATATATATTAGCTTAGTGGCTAATACAACTGCCTAATATGTAATACAGCACAGGTTCAAATCCCAGTAAGGGTATGGCTAGCTGATGAGAGCTAAATAGCTTGAAATAGATCTATACTAGTCTCCCTTTATTTATTTATCAGCACAAATGCAACAGAAATGTAACAAAGGCAACAGTAAAAATAATGGCTTTCTGTCTGGATGGTCTCTTGGGATGAGCCGATAGATAGAGAAAGGAAGCAGTATGCTCCCTCCCATATTTGGGCATACCAGGGGTTGTGACACAATACATACCTATTTCCCTGGCTTAGCTGATAAAGGAGAGCCTGTGGCTTAGTGGCTAATACAACTGCCTAATATGTAATACAGCACAGGTTCAAACCCAGTAAGGGTATGGCTAACTGATGACAGCTAAATAGCTTGAAATAGATCTATACTAGTCTCCCTTTATTTATTTATCAACACAAATGCAACACACACACCCACCCACACACACACACACACACACACACACAATTATTATGATTATTAAACATTCATTTGACTATAACTGTTATTACATCATTTTATATAAAATATTCTAAATTTAAAGTAAATTTATATTATGACATTTCATTACATCCTCCTAAAATCATCCAATGTTATTACCTCTTTATACCATATTCTATATAAAAATTGTTTATATTTAATAACAAGGCTTTTAAACATCGTCTCTATAGTCCTCACTTACAATTTGTATAAAGTTTCATATTATCAATCTGGTGTATATATGCATTATTATCATTGTTACTCATTTATTTGTCTATAACTATTATCACTATATTTCATACATAATACTCTAAATTTAACTAAATTTAACTTAGTTTTTATTATGACCTTTCATTACATCCTCCTGTGTCCTTCCAGTAGTATTGCAATCTTATATCTCTTGCCATTTGTAGTATTAAGTGTTCTGATTGCTTTCTTGGTAAGTCTTAAATGGACTTCTCTTAGCAACTTATTGCTCATTGCATATCTTGTAAAGACTCTGTTCCTTCCATCAGCTTGCCAATGCTTATCACCAATGCTTCTGCCAAAATTTCTCTCATTACTTCTGTCAATTTTTCTCCCTTTTATTCTTCTATATTTTGAGGTCTGAGATAGAGTTCCAATCCATCAATCTCCCCTTTCCATATTCCACTCTTGCCATTTCCAACCATGTTCAGATTGCTGTCAATATCAACAATTTTCTTATCTCTTTAGTCATCTTTTTCTTCAATTTTTAGAACTCTGTCCTCAAATTTCATCATAGTTTGATAATTTTCTATTTTTCTTGTTCTGTGTTCTATATTAATCCATTCTCTTCTCAATGTTGTCTGTGGTTACTAGTATTTTTTGAATTTCTAACATAATCATTTGCAATATTAATGCTTCTTTTTCATGTTGTGCCATTCTTCCAAATTATAAACACTGCCACTATAACATCCAAGGCTTTTTTTTGTTAAATTTCAAGCAAGTTCATTATAATCTTTCAAATCAAGGCTTTCTCTTCACTCCAGTCCAGCTACTGATAGTACTCCAGAAGAGCACCTGTATAAACAACCCGTGTTCTTCCCACTATCACTTTCAATAAACAAACTCAAAAGCCTTGAGATATAAGTCAAATGTTCAAAGAGAAAAGAGAAAAACAATGTTTCCAAACCTCCAGCCTCTAAGTGGCAGTGTTACTTCTTTTCCCTCTGCTTTTACATCCCTCTTTGTATTCCAAACTTAAGGAGAAAAGTTCTTAAAAGAAAAACAATCTGATCAAGGGTTGTAAAAAAAAGAAATTCTTAATCCATAAGTATAAAAAAAGAAAAATAGAAGAAGAAAAATTAACCAATCCAATTAAAAAGTAGGAAAGATTTGTTAAAATTCCATCCATAAAAAGAAAAAATTAAAAAAAGATAACACACCAAGTTTAATTCTGGCTTAATCTTGCCACTTATTCTCTTCTGTCTTCAATTTTAATTTAACTTTTGATTTTTTGGGATGATCTCTTCTCTAATAATAAAATTTATCTCACCAATTCGACACACTTTCTCTCCTGCTTTCCTTCCATTCTGGAGCTGTCCCAACTTCAGCAGCTTCAATGGCTGCTTCTCTGTCACCAGAAAAAAGAGCTTCTCCTGGATCAATCAGGGACTTTGCAATGTCCTTGAGATCAGCAGGATGTGCCCTTCTCTATCACCGTCTCTACAGGACAGTTTAGGTCCAAAAGGACCGTCCAGCAGCAGAGATATCGATGGTGATCTTGAGCTCCAAGATTGCATGTTGTATCATCATGACATCAGCCCCACCCTTCCATACACAAATAGTTTTAATGTTGTTGAGGTTGCAATGCTGTTTAGGCTTCTTTTGCTGAGCTTTAAAAAACATATGGACTCTGTGGGAAGTTTTATTGTTTCCTTATTGATATATTAGATTCTCAGGCCCTCTTGACATGGAACTTTTGAATATATTTTAAATTGCAGTTATGCTATTTTTAGTTGACATTGTAAATGAATAATCTCTCTGCAAGTTTGTGTTTATTTGAGCTATTAATGTTATTTGTTTATTAATGTTATTTATGCAGTGAATAAATGCAGACTACCCTCTTGTCCCTCCCCAAAGATTAAGTTTAGATTAAGGCTTGTCAAAGTCTTTTAAGACTTCCCTTAAAGCAGGGGTGTCAAACTCAAGGTCTACAGGTCAGATCCGGCCTGCAGAGTGCTTAGATCTGGCCTGCAGGGCCACCCTGGAATCAGTGAAGGAATGGCCCATGGTGCCTCTGCCAGCAAAAACAGGCTGTATTCTTGCTGGCAGAGGGCTGCAGGAAGCCGTCACAACCAAAAACAGAGTGAGTGATATCACGTTGGCCACACCCACCCTGGCAATGCCACCTGTCTCCCCGAGGTCAAACACAAACCTGATGAGGCCCTTAATGAAATCAAGTTTAACACCCTTGCCTTACAGCAATTTTTCTGCAAACTAGTTTGCAATGAGCAGACAGCATAAAACCACCCTTTCACTTTCTCTTGTGATCGTGTGTGTGTGTGTGTGTGTGTGTATTGGGGGGGAGAGAACAAGGGCCTTGTTACGTGTTCTCATTCTTTCAGAAAAATCAGAAGCATACTGACTTCAGTTTGATCAGAAGTCAGCCGACTGTAAACATCTCAATAGAATATTTTAATTTGAGAGTTTGAGCTTTGGGTATATATCTATTTATTAAGCCTCCTACAATACACACATAATAATGTCTATCCTGATTTGCAAGGCTTGTTGCTGCAGATTTGTGACAACATTTCATATATGGTTCTGGTTTCACCTGTGGATATCCATTTATAGCTTTACTAAAGTTGTTTGATGTTGCCTGCAGTGAAATCATGATACTGAGTAGCAATGATTTTAGCTAAAGGCAGACAAGGCATTATTGAAGCTCATTGAAAGTTGCAAGCATAATCTGAGCACTAATGCTGCTAAAAGTTTTCTCACAGATGGGAATGCAGTCTATTGATTTTTATCCTTGGTTTCAAGTATTTTCGGAACAACAAAATGAAATTTAATTCATGCGAGCGATTTGAATAATTTATTAATCTTTATGCATTAGAATATTGATCTCAATATTCCTGCCGAAGGAAAGTTGAAGAAATACAAATGCAGCAAAATATTGAACAATATATTGCTTTTTTGCAATAATCTGGTGAAGTTTCTAAATAATCCCATTTAGCAGTAAGATTATTTGAGAATGGGTTGTAAATTCTATTTTATTCTCATTTGTTTGTATGATGCATAAAATAGTTTTTGGGCCTAACACAATTAATTACCTGACACAATTAAACTGAAGAATTTGAAATTAAAAGATTTAAACCATGATTTTAGACACATTAGTTTAGAAGTAAATTCCATTGCTTGATTTCAACAGAGAAATGTTATTATGAACTGCTTTTAACTAGCAGTGATTTTAAATGTAATTTGCATTTAAAATAGGAAATAGAAGGAATCACACATAGTACATTATCCAAGTGCCAGGGGAAAAGAGAAGGAAAACAAAAACAGAAAAAAAAGATCAGTGCATGTTAATGCTGGATAACGTATCTAGAACTGCTTACCAGTATATGCTGTCAGTTGTCTTTTTTTGATATGCTATTCTCAGAAAGATACACATTTAAACAGAACTTTACTTCAAAAACACCTTGCCATTTTAAAAGTAAAGAAGCTTACTACAACTGATTAAATAATTTCAAGTATCATGACATGAGACTGTATGTGATAATACCTGGGAAATTTTACTACATATATGGGAAAAGATTTTTCTTATCTTACCTGAAGATTTTTTTTCAAAGATAAAACAATGACAAGACAGAGCCCCTCTTTAGATAATGTAGAACAGAATGTTCTCTTCTGTGTCCAGATATTTGAAGTCCCTCCTCCCTTTAAAATGTTCATGGATCAGAACCCTCCCCCCCCCCCGAAAAGAGGTCTGCAGAGTTAGCAGAGGAAAGTGTGGAACTGAATATTTATTTATTTATTTGTTTGTTTGTTTGTTTGTTTGTTTGTTTGTTTGTTTGTTTGTTTGTTTATTTATTTATTTATTTATTTATTTATTTATTTATTTATTTATTTATTTATTTATTTATTTATTTATTTATTTATTAAATTTATATTGCCACCTATTTGCCCATGGTGACTCAAGGCGGCTTACAGAATATAAAACCACATTTAAAACAATAAAAACTAACTAAAACAATCAAATAAATTAATATAGCACAATATAACAAAATCACCCCCCACCTCCCACGCCCTGCCCTTGCAAAAAGAGATCACATGGGCTCCTTTCTGCTCTGGATTCCCCAGGACGGCTGGCAGAACCAGGTCTTCAGCGCTTTCTGGAAGAGTATTACACTGGGGGCCATTCTAATCTCTGGGGGAATGATGCTCCAGAGATGGAGCCACCATGGAGAAGGCCCTTCTTCTGGGTCCCACCAGGTGTATCTCCCTTGGGGATGGGACACGCAACATTCCCTGGCTCTCTGTTCTGGTGGGTCAGGTAGATGTAATCAGCAAGAGACAGTCTCTCAAATAATCTGGTCCCAAGCCATGAAGGGCTTTAAAGGTGACAACCAGCATCTGGAATTCCACCTGGAAGCAAATTGGCAACCAATGCAGCTCCCACAGGAGAGGTGATACAGGTGCACACTGGGGTCTGTGCAAAAATATGTGGGCTGCTGCATTTTTCACCAATTGCGGCTTCTGTATGCTCTTCAGCCCCATGTAGAGCACATTGCAATAGTCAAGACAGGAAATGACTAGGCCATGAGTAGGCATTGTTGGTCCAGGAAAGGGCATAACTGGCACACAACATGAGTTTCACAAAGGCCCTCCTGACCACCACCTGCTGTTTGAGCAGGAGTCGTGAGTCCAGGAAAACCCCTAGATTATGTGCATGTTCTGTTTGGGCTAGGATTGGGTCTTAGAGAATACTATCCTGATGGAGCACCCTCCTCTGGGTTGATAGATGAGCAACAGCTGGAACAAGTTGGCCAGGAGGCTCCAGTCAAGGACTGGGAACAACTGCCACCTGTTAGCTATGAGGAGGAGGTGGAATCCACATCTCCTTCTGATCCAAGAACATGTAGAACAGAGGGATATGGGCTCAATGCTGGTCAGCTAGACTACTTTCCAAGAAACCACCTTATGTCTTAGGAAGGGCTGCATCGGCATTGCCTACTTAATCTTGCCCGGAAGACTTGAGTGCCCAGTTTTTCTGCCTTGCATGTTTGCACTATATATCCTGTCCTGCTTGTCTCCCAGTCTGTTTGACTCCTGGCCTGCTTTCCTGGACTTCATGTGTGCCCATTGGACACAGTTACCCAGTGACTCTTGCTGTACTGAATGTGAAATCTGGACCTGCACAACAGAGGTGCTTCCAAGGTATTTGAATAAACACCTGTAGATCTTGCATACATGTTTGTGTACAGTGGGAGGGGCCAGTACAAATGGATTGCTTGTGTGAGATATGTAAAGAGGGGTTGGGTTTACATATATGTTATATAACATAATGCAGTTACAACTCCCTGTTTTACTTTTTCTACCCTTCTTCCCCAGAGGCTCCTGATTGGTCTGACTACATAAGAATTTAACCTGGTAAATCTAGCTTTACTTCATTAGGATTGGATATATTATTTTGAAGACTATACATACATACATACATACATACATACATACATACATACATACATACATACATACATACATATTCTGGCCTGCTTGATTGGGACTCCTGCTTCTTCCCATATTGCTTTCATGTAAGAAGGGAAATAACTCCTATATCTGCACAGATTCTACCATAATCTAGATTAGAAGAGATCCAGTGGGTCTACTTAGACCAAAAGTTACCCCTTTCAAAGTATAAAGAATGTATAAGTGACATTCTGCGCTTTCTGGTCTACCCACTACTCTTTATGTACCCTACTGGAAACAAAATTTGATTATATCGTCATATTTTTCAAGACTATTACATCTCCAAGGTTTGTCCTGCTTGTAGAATCCAGAGTTTCATTGTTTTGCTGCTTTTAAATAATTTCTATATCTAATACCACCTGAGGGTAGCATTTCCTCTATTTCACAAGGTGGACATATTGACAGTGTGATTATATGGATATTTATTTGAAAGAAAGTGAGATTTATTATCAGAGAATAATTCTACAAATGTGCATCAGAAGGTAATTTCAACCTAACAGTCTTTAAGCTGCCATTGCCACTCATGGTTTCTTTTTGATGCAACTGGATTAATTCTAGTTGACCTACTTTCTGTCTTCAGTAATCGTCTATAAAATATTTATTTTGATATTATTCATTGTATTTTGCAAATCTCTTTTGCCCTTTTACTAATGTGGAAATAAAGCTGACTTCAGCTATTTAATTCCTCAACAATGTACTGTCCATGAATATAGTCAGAAACTATAAAACTAACATAACAATAAAAATCACCATAATTTCCTAAAGAAGGTAACTAGATGTTCATCACTTCTAATGCATTAATGTGCAGCAGGACTATATTGTCAACCTTCAAGAGAAAATAGGGGCATAGGGGCATCATGGAGAAAGATAGCTTAAATGTTGCCTTGTTATACTATTTCCAGCATAATAAATTTTATCACATGTAAAATATAACTCATCTATATATACTGACTTCAACTTTAGCCCTTGAGTTTATTGGCCAGGAAACACAGTCAGTTATCCAGTAGGTTAGTTAGTAAAGCCATCTATTAGATTACTTAAGGAGTTTAAAAATGATAAGTCTAGGTTACAGAACAAAGCTTTGCGTCAGAACAAAGTTGCCACATTTTGGGTAAATGTCCTAGCATAGATGATGCTTTAAAAAAATTTCAGAACAAGAAATTCAAAAATAGCAAATTGCATGTATTGGGGGCCTGTTTCTGATGTATGTATATTTTTAAAAAGTAGTTTGTTCATCAGCAGTTTAGTCAGTATGGCATGCCTACATTTCTTCTTTGTGGCGCTAAAGGGTATTTTAATGTGTTTATCTACAGCTAACAAACATAATTAGCTTAAGTTATGGAAAGCCCCAAATGAATGAAGAACAGTTTAGAGTTGTTTTGAGAAACATTTTGTGCTATTGCTGATTTGTTAAATATTTGCAGGAAACATGATTTGCATCATTTGGAAGTTACACGAACCTTTAGTAATTATGGCCCAAGGTATTACCCCTAAGTAATTCCCAGAGTGCTTCTTGATATACCATGCATTAATCATCTTTTGTGACTATTATGAATGCAAAAGTAGTTAAGACTATCTGTCATGAGAATATGTTATTGCAAGGTGGGGGGGGGGAGGAAAAGTATTTCCCCCCCTTACAGCAATGATTTTTATAACAAGGAAAAACAGAACATTATGTGGTAATGTCTGAGGTCATTAAAATGCAGGCAAACAAATAATGCAGTGTTAGCCATATATGCCATAAACTTTGCATATTAATTTAATGTAATATACATTTATGAGAGATTGCAAGAAGGTTGACAAAGAACAAACATATACAATGCAAATAAGGAACATTCTCAGAATGACTAAGGTAATATCTTTCCCATCTAATCTAGATTTCTATAGAGGGTTTGCTGAGGTCTTCAGTTCTTAAGATTCATAGGGTGTGAGTGTAGATGATAGAGCTTTTCTTTTTTTTTTTTAATTTTAAAAAAGATTTTATTGGTAGAAAGAAAATACAACATCCATAACTTGTAAAAAACAATACAACTACATTTCAAGATATTCCCATACTATCAAATCATTATAAACATCAAAGGTTAGGTATCTTATTCCTTCCCTCCCTCTTCTCTTCCCTCATTTCTTCTTTTCCATACCCTTTTCTTCCCTCCCCCCTTACTTCCTTCTCCCCTGCCTTCCCTCCTTTCTTTTCTCCTTTCCTCCTTTCCTTCCCCCTCCTTTCCCTCCCTCGATCCCCCCCTCCTTCACACATACCTTCCCTCCTTCCCTTCCTCTTTCCCTCCTCCTTTCTTTTCTCTTAACCTCCCTCCTTTCCTCCCTCCTTCCTTCCTTCCTTCCTTTCAACGCTCCTTCTCTCTTTCTTTCCCTCCCTCTTTCCCTCTTTACTACCCTCTCTTCTTCCCTCCCTCCTTCCTCCCCCAGTTTCTTCTCTTTCTTCTCTCCTTCTTTCTTCCCACCTTCTTTCCCTTCTCTTCTTTCTCTTCCTCCTCTTTATCCTTCCCCCCTTCTTCTGCCTTTCCTATTCCTCTCCTTTCTCCTCTCCATCCTGACTTCCCTACTGTCCTCCTTCCCTGCCTTCTAACCTTTGTTACATTTGCATATTTTCCTCTGCTGAGGACAACCTGGTTCTCTTTTCCTTTCCTTGCTTAAAGAGGCAAGGATTATAAGTCCTCTCGCCTCATCTAAAATGAAGTTTAATCGCTAATTTCATACAGGTAATTATAGCGGATTTCCCATCAGCTTTTTTAAGTTTTCCCAACATTGTAGTGTAACAAAATTGCTCGACGGTGGGTTCTCGCCCCTAATACATTTCTCCTTTCGCTTATCTCTCAGTTGTTGTATATTGTTCATTTGAGTTATTGGTTTAATCGTATTAGGTTAGTCAGCTATCTCTTTTTGTGTCTAAGTCTTCGCTGACTCATCAAGCCATTTGTACAGCTTCTCCCAGACTGTATAAAAGTCTGTATCTTCTTTGTCATTAATTCACATCGTCAATCTGTTCATTTCTGCTAGTTCTAAAATTTTATTCATCACCATAGTGTTGGTGGGGGCATTTTCACTCTTCCAGCACTGTGCGTAAACAATCCTTGACGCTGTCAGAATATGGACTAGGAGGTATTGGTCAGATTTGCAAATTTTTTGATCTATTATCCCTAATAAGAAAGTTTCCGGCTTAAGACATAGTTTAATTGACAAGATTCCATTCAGCCATCCTAGTATTTGCTTCCAATATGCTTTGGCTACCGGACACGTCCACCACATATGGTAGTACGTGCCCAGCACTGTTTTACATTTCCAGCATATGGCCGAAACTTTTGAAGACATTTTCGCCAGTCTTGTCGGTGGAAGATGCCAGCGGTAGAACATTTTATATATATTTTCTTTATAGGCCATCGATTTTGTCAATTTTAGGTTCCATTCCCAGACTCTTTCCCAGTCGTCTAGGTCTATTGTGTGGCCGATGTTTTGGGCCCAGGTTACCATGACTTCTTTTACTCTTTCTGCTTCCGTTTTTCGAATCAGTAAGCAGTTGTATATTTTTGAAATTAATTTCTCATCTGGTCCAATTAAAATTTTATCTAATTCCTGGTTCTTGTTCTGGAAGCCGGGTTGTGCTAGATCGAATTTGTGTTTGTTTTGAATTTGAAGATATGGCCACCAATCGATGTTTATTCCCTTATCAGCCAAATTTTCCCTGGGGTTTAGTTTGTTTTGGTCGTCTAGCAACTGTTGATAGGTAACAATTTTATCCAAATTTATCAAATTCGGGTATATCAGGGCTTCCGTCGGAGATATCCATTTAGGTAGTTGCGTGTAGTATCTCCTTCTAATTTCAAGCCAGTCCTTAATCAATACCCCCCTTAAATGGTGACTACTAAAATAATTGTGGATTTTATTTCCCTCGCACCATAAGTAGTTGTGCCACCCGTATTGCAGGTTGTGGCCCTCTATTGTTAAGATTCTTTTATTAGCTAACATTACCCATTCTTTTATCCACATAGTTGTTGCTGCTTGATGATATGTTTTCCATTCCGGTAATCCCATTCCCCCTTGAGTTCTTTTATTCTGCAGGTGCATATATTTTATTCTGGGCTTTTTACCATTCCATATAAAGTTTCGAATCATTTTGTCCAAATCATTATAAAATTTTTCCCCTAGCTTAACCGGTGCCGTTTGAAATAGGTAGAGGATTTTTGGCAAAACATTCATTTTAATTACTGCGACTCTTCCCATCAGTGATAGTTGGAGTTTTGACCAGGTTTTTAAGTCCTTTTGAGTATTCTGTAACAACTTATCATAGTTGTCTTCTTTTATGGAAGAGCATTTCGCAGACAGCCAGATCCCTAAATACTTAATTTTTTTAGTTACCTTTAATTCCATTGTTTTCTCTAGTTCTCCAATCTGGTTTTGGGGAAATTTTTTATAATCATTTTTGTTTTTTCCTTGTTTATTTTTAAACCGGCCACACACCCAAAGTTCTCAATGTCCTTCATCAAATTCGGTCCTGAAAGTAAGGGGTCTTCCACGATAAAGACCATGTCATCCGCGAAGGCCTGTACTTTATATTGTTCTTTTTTTATGGTCAAGCCCCTAATTTCCTGATTTGATCTTATCCGATTTAAAAGGACCTCTAGTGACATAATAAATAGTAGTGGGGAGAGCGGGCACCCTTGTCTAACACCCTTTCCAATTTGTATCCTCTCCGTTAGTTCCCCGTTGACTATAATATTTGCAGATTGATGTGAATATATAGATTCTATAATCTTAATGAATTTGTCGCCAAATTTCATCATTTTTAGTTGAGTGATTAGAAAGTTCCAATCTAGGTTATCAAAGGCTTTCTGGGCGTCGACAAAGATTAATGCGAGTTGTTTCTCGGATCTTGTTTGATAGAATTCCAGGGTATCAATTATTATTCTTGTATTGTTTCTAATATGTCTTTTTGGGAGAAAGCCGTTTTGATCCGAATGGATACTTTGATTTAATATTATTTTTAGTCTTTCCGCCAATATTGATACAAAAATTTTGTAATCTGCATTTAACAGGGATATGGGTCTATAATTTTGGACCTTGCTACTGTCCGCCTCTTCCTTTGGTATTAGGGTGATGTAAGCTTCCCCCCATGATTTTGGGACCCTACCATTTTGTAGTGCCTCATTACATAGTTCTAATAATTTGTCTTCTATGGTATTTTGAAGTTTTTTATATATTTCCGACGGAAGCCCATCCGGCCCAGGTGTTTTATTGTTTTTTTGTTTTTGAATGGCCTTTTTCAGTTCTTCTTGTGTGATTTCTTTATCGAGCATCTCTCTCATCTCCTCCGACAAGACTGGAAGCTTCTGCTTTATAAGGTATTTTCTAATGTCTTGTTCATTAATTTTGTCTTGTTTATATTGTTTCCTATAATAGTTCTGTACTATCTTTTTCTTTTCTCCTATTTCTTGTTTCAAATTCCCCTCCTCGTCACACAATTGTTTAATAATTCTTTTGACCTTCTCCTTTCTTATTTTGTTGCCCAACCATCTCCCAGTTTTATTTGCATGTTCAAAATGATTCTGCTTCATTCTCTTAATGTTTTGTGCTATTTCCTCTTGAGAGATCAAATTTATTTGGTGTTTAATTAACTCTCCTTTTTCCCTGTGTCTACTATTTTCTGGCTCTTTCTGGGTCAGCAGTTCCGTCTCTCTTAATTCTTTGTTCAGTGTATTAAGTTTTTCCCTGTGCACTTTGTTTCTTCTTATTATATAGGCTATAGATGTTCCCCTCACAACTGCCTTCATCGTGTCCCAAACATTTTGTATTGAGGTCTGCTCTTTACAGTTTTCTTTAAAGAAGTAGCCCAATTCCTTTTCTATTTGTTGTACAAATTGTTTCTCTTGTAGTATGTTCTGGTTTAATGTCCACCTAGCTTTTATCCTTGCCTTCCCTTTCCATTGCCATAAGACTGGGTGATGGTCGGCCCACTTGTTGGTTGTTATTTCAATATTTACAGTATCCATGAGTAGCTCCGAGTTTGACCAAACCATGTCGATACGGGACCATGAATTATGTGGATGGGAGTAAAACGTGTACTGTTGCATCTTGTCATTCATTGTTCGCCAGACATCATAAAGATCTAATTCCTTCACCATATTTACATAGGCAGACGGTAGTTTCCTTCTTGTGCTTTTCTTGTGTGTACCCTTATAGTCCATCTTACCGTCTGCTATAGCGTTGAAATCCCCTAGAATACATATATTTTGCCACTCTATTTCATTTATCCTCTTATATAGATTAATATAAAATCTCTCTTGTTTTTGATTTGGGGCATAGATTCCAACAATTTTTCCCACCATTAATTATCTCCACCATTAATACCCTACCGTCTTTGTCTGCATGTATTAATTTGGGGTTCAACCATTCTTTTATATACATCACAATTCCTCTTTTTCTGGTTTGTGCTGACGAGCAGAATGTTTTACCTAGTTTTGGACAGACCAACAGGTTATTGTACTTTTCTTTAATGTGGGTTTCCTGAAGACAGATTACATCTAACTTTTGTTTCACTAGATCCAACAGTACACGTTTTCTTTTGGAAGTTATGTTAAGACCATTTACATTTGCTGATAGTACATTCGTTTCCCATTCTTCAATTCCATTACACGTTATTCGCTTTGAGGGCGCCTTTAGATCGTGTCTCGATGGGTGACCTTGCTCTCGAATCTTCTCTGCCATATCTCTCTCGTTCTCTGGCCTCTCCTGACCCCCGCCCCTCTGGTTGAGTTTCAATTATAGTGTCCTCCTGTCTTAAAAGTCCTTCTTTATTAAATCTCTCATCGTCTGCTAGTAAAAGTTCCTGGAATTCTTGAGCTTTCGCCAAGGTATCTATCCGGTATTTCTTTTCCCTCCATGTTATCAACATTCCTTCTGGAAGGAGCCATCTGAACTGGATTCTGTCTCTGTTTAAACGTGTGGAGAGGAAGTTGTATTTCCTTCTCTTCTCTCTGACTCTCCGTGGAGTCTGTTTTAAGATGAGAATTTCTTTACCCTTGTATGTTAGAGAGTCCCCTCTTATTGTACTTAGAATGTCCTCTCTCAGCTGTCTTCTCAACACCCTCACATGGATCTCCCTCGGAAGCCGGTGGCGTCTCGCGAAGCCTGTATTGACTCTATAGGCTTCGTCCAGTTCGTTAATAACCTCTTTTTCGGCCTGTCGAGGACTAATCCCAGGATTTCTCCAATCAGCTCCCGGAGATTTTCATCTTTTGCTTCCTCCACGTTTTGTAGTCTTAAATAATATGCTGATCGCTCTAATTCTAGCTGGAGGATGGCCTCCTCCAGGCTTGAGTTTATAGATTCCAGATTGTCCTCTACTTTGTCTATCCTTTTTTCCGCTATTTCCGTTCTCCCCTTAACATTTTGAATTTCCTGCTCATTTTTCAGCAGCGCTGTTTGTATTACTCCTATACGTTCCTCAATTTTTCCCATATTGTTTCTTACTTCATGCATTTCATTCTTTACTCCCTCCAGGCCTTTGGTGACACTTTCACCCATCTTCAATATTGCCTCTTGTAGGGAGTCCATTGTTACCACCTGGTCTTGTAGGGTTGGGGCTGCCTTATCTCCCGTTTGCCTGCCCTCAGGGGACTTTTCCCTCACCGGGGTAGATAGGGGAGTTTGCTTTTTACTCCCTTTAATTAAAGTTACTGTTTTTGTTGCCATTTGCTTTGATTCAGCTCTTCCCCTTTAAGGTGTAAGTCTAGTACCTTCTGAATGCTGTTTGAGTAGTTATACAGAGCCTGGGGTACATACAAGGTAATTAAGCTGGAGCAGGGCTGTGAAATATAGGCTCAGTTAATTCTATAGTATCTGGGAGAGTCAGGAAGAGAAACGTTTCAGCGTGATACGACAGGGTGCAGGAGAGGCCAGGAAGTATTTAGAACTCACCCATCAATCTCTTCCTGTTGTCAGTGTAGTGTTTTCCTTCTGCTGTCTCTGGCTGTAATATGACACCGCGTACTTAGTGATTTAAAGTTGGTTCAAACCCTTGTGATTAAGCTTTTTCCCTTTTTCCCAGGCAGGCAAATCCAGCTGACTGTCTTTCTCTCCTCCGTCTCGTCCTCCGTTAATCCTCAAATTTAAATAGTCCAAAGCCTCAGTCTTCCTCTATCCACTCCGTCAATCAGCTTTCACAAAAGTTTCCTGTTTGTATTTAATAGCCGCTTCAGATAAATGCGCCCACACACGTATCTGTATTTATTGCAGTTAAGTTGTTTATCTTTTAGATTTAGGCTTTAAATCAGATCTTGTGATTACCGTCATTCGATCCGCTATGTTCCCTGCTGCTGTCTCTCCCTTCCTTATTAGTGGCTGGCAGTCACGTCTTCTGGTCGGCCATTAATCAGCCGACCTCTTTTGCACGAACTCTGAGGGAGCCTCTTGCTTCGTGGGGGGAGATCGCCTTTCACCCTCCACCGCACAGAAGTTTCCCCTCTCCAAAGGTCCTTGCACCTCGAAGGGACCTTGCCTATTACGGCCACGCTCGTGCAAAGACCAGGCGAACCGAACAGAGAATCTGTCAGCAGCTCGTTCCTGCGTGACGCCAGGCCGGAAGCCGATGATAGAGCTTTTCAAAGCATACATTTTTTGGAATATTTTCACACTGGAGGTATAGATAGTTTCCATTCTACCTGTATTTTACAAAAAAGTGAAATGTATTATTCAAGCAGGATTTCAGCTCTTAGAGATTCTTGGTGCTTTGTCATGTGCTATTCTACTTCATGGTTTTTTTTTTTAAATTCTGTCTTTTACTCTACTATTACATTCTAGGGACCATGTTGGAAATATTGTTGAAAATAAAACAAGCAAGAGTTATCTGATTTGAAAATACACTGTATATGCATGTTACACTTACCCTAGAAAATTCTGGATACTTGCTCAGCTGATAATGAAGGCAATAGAGTGGCTTTAGGTAAATTTCAGTGTAAAAAAAAATCTCATAAGGATTGTGAGAATAAAACATAGGCTAACATATATTTTACCTTGAAGTAATTGAAAGAAGGATTTGATAAACATGTATTCAAAGAGTTCATTGCTCTTTCCTAATTATTTTCTAAAATTTCAATTAAGGGTAGAGTTCTTCATATGAAAAAGTTTTTTTAAAAAAATAGGCCCACTAGTTTACCTATATTTCCTTTGTTATAACTCTTTTCCAACGGCTTGTTATTCACAGTACTTAATTAGCCATTTTTATAAGAGCCTTTATTCAAGATCACTAAATACCAGTTTTATCAATAAAAGGAAAGAACTATTGACCTACTTGAGAGTTTCCTAATTAGCTCTGCACAAGACAAACCTAGGAAGAGTAAATGATCAGTAGAGGTTGTTCTTACAAGAACTTAGTAAATTTTTGGATATTTTCATTTAAAAAGAAATGACAATAATTTCATGAGATCTTAACTGACAGGAGGAAGTAGGTAAGTATTAAAAGATCAACAGATCGGAAGAAGGCGGGGCTTAGCAGTGAGAAGATGGAGTTTCAGGCTATTCCTGAAATTCCCCTATTCCGAAGGAATTTGGACGGGTCGTTTCGGACCCTAGCTGTCCCGGAGAGACAGTGAAAGGTGAGTGGAGATCCAGTGACCTCAGAGACATTCGCAGGTCTCTGGGGGGGCCTGGAATTTAACCCCTCTTGCCAGCTCCTTATGGATTAGCTGTGTGCTAACTGAAACTGCAGGTTGCCCCTAAGAATGGTGGAAGTGAATTCAACTGGTAAGCTGATTTTATTACTCAAAGAGAGACGGTCTGCACTAAAATTTAAGCTAATTGAAACCAAAGAACAGAAGAATCTAGCAGTGAATTGTTTTTTTTTTTAATGGATTTATGGCCGGTGGTTACCCTATTTCTTAAATGTTTTAAAGACTACCTCAACATTCCCCCTGACTCTTCTTAAGTGGGTTGTAAACTAATCTACTACAAATTGGCTTTTTACGATCTGACACTTTTATTGCTTGGCTGTGTTGGTCTAAGATCAGATAAGATCGCACAGCTCCCAGCGTGTCTTTACTTGCAAATATTTTAGAGTTTCTAACTGCGTCACAACATGGCGTTGATACATACTTCAAGAGGTTCGTTTCAAATATTTTTCTCTGCATTTCAAAAGTTGTTTGATTCATATGAAAGATTTGAAAAAAAATTGGACTATTTGACATTAAAATATGAAGAAAAAAGTGAGAACGTTGAATGTTTGAATGTTCCTGAAATACAAATGAAGAATGTGAGAAATGAAGTCTCTCAACTTGCTGACATGCAGGGCGTCTGTTTTATCTCGGAGGGAGAAAGAGATGTAACGCTGGAAAGGGGGGCAGCCATACAGAAGATTCATCTTAAAAGACAGAGCGCAGGAGGAATGAGAAGCATTAAAGAATCTACACTTTATGAAACATCATTTGCAAAAAATTTAATTCCACCCTTGAGAATTAAAGACAAACTGAAAAGTTTAACAAGCCTGGGACAACATTATTATTTCATCAGAGACATCCTGAGCAAAAAGGTGCAAAGATATCCCTGTTTGGACTTGCTTATAAAAACATTTGGTAAATCTGTTCCACGAATGGCAATAGGATTAAGAAGGTTTTGTTATTGGAGAGACATAGGCTGATAGATGGAAGAATACAATTTAAAATTAGCTAAATCTAATTACTTTTATTTGTAATAGATATAGCTGAATAATAATTGATATTGATAGTAATGTATATAATGTGGAGTTGATATGATAAATAATAATTGGATATGAGAAGGGAAGGTTGGAAATATTTTTGGACCATATACAAAGGTTATTAATCACAATAATTGTCACTATTAAAAAATAAAATAAAATATATACAGTTAAATGTTAACTAATATGGGGAAAATGTTACGATATACGATACAATTATTTAAAGAAGGGAGAATGATAATAAACTACATTGCATGGAAGATGGAATTGTTGGTATTAAATATTATGGATGTTCAGCTAATACAGGATATGAGGATTTGATGTTAATAGAGGATTTTACAAACAAGTAAATGAAATGTCAGCATGTGGTTATGGATTAAATCTTTGGCATAGTTGAGGATGAAGGATGTTTAAATAACTGTAGTCAACTAAAAGTGGAGGTATAATGATGTCAATATGGTAAACATTTGAGTTAAGATATTTGAATTAATATGAATTAATGGAAGAGATGCACCAAAACATGTTGTAACCAGCTGATACACTTTTTTTATAATATATACCTGTGTTCCTTTTTTTTCCCCTGCCTTGTCTTTTGTTCTTTTTGTCTTCTTTGGTTTTTTTTGTTTTTTTGTTTTTTGTTTTTTTCTTTTCCCACTGGTGTGGGCATGTATTGTTTAAGATTATTATTATTATTTTTTAATAATAATTGTAGTCAAATGAAAATGGATATATGATGATGGTGACATGTATGAATATTTGAGTTAAAATGCTCGAGTTAACATGAATTATGTTTGTTGACTGTGGAAGAAATGCACAAAAGTCTTATTTGTAACCAACTGATATACTTTCTATAGCATGTAAAGAAAGATGTTGTATTTGTTTTAAATTAAAAATTAAAAAAAAAATTAATAAAAAAAATAAAAAAATAAAAGATCAACAGATCTTTCAGTGCTGGTGTGCTGCTTTCAATGCTAACATTGTGGAAGAGAAAGACAATAGTCCTCCAAGTGTTGCTGAACCATCTTCATATTACAAGTAAGCACATGGACGTTGATGAAATTCTTGATGGGAAACAATCTGCCTATTTGCTTAGTGTTTGTCAGAGTAAAAGACCAAGACCAAATGTAAATTCAAATTAAATTGATTTATTGCTCATGACTATGCACCAGAATCTATTCAACTAACAGTTACCACTATTTTGTCACTGGTAATGGTTAACAGAATTTGAGAGTGGTTGGGTCTAATCCATTTGTGGCTACATAGAAATTCCAGGCTGATTCCTCTTTTGACTCTATCCCCAGGCTCTGTCACTCTTTTTCCTATAGTGTTTCATGCCAAGAAGGGTACCCATTGGCACAAAGTCAGGAATGTTAATATGTGGATGGTATCCATTTATATATCTGAACCCCAAACTTAACAGAGGTGTAACAACGGTATTATTCTGCTGCCTGGGGGTTATTAGAATGGGAAAAAATAGGCTCAGGCTTAATTCTTAGGGGGTATGGTAACCTTTTGATTCTAGAGATATTCAACATTTAGTTATTCATGGGGGTCACACTTCCTTATGTAGAACTGGACCACTGTGGGAATCTATTTAGACTCATACTCCTGCTCAAAAAACAAAGGGATAGCTGTGGCCAAGTGAGCTCCCCCCCCAATTAAATTTGGAGTGCAATTTGCAACCATTGTTCAACTGGAGGCCTTGGTTATAATCACACATACCTTAATTGCCTGCCTGCCTGCCTGCCTGCCTGCCTGCCCGCCTGCCCGCCCGCCCGCCCGCCCGCCCACCCGCCCGCCCACTCGCCCGCCCGCCCGCCCACCCACCCACCCACCTACCTACCTACCTACCTACCTACCTACCTACCTACCTACCTACCTTTCTATCTACTTTTCTATCTACCTTTCTATCTACCTTTCTATCTATCTATCTATCTATCAATCTATCAATCTATCTATCAATCTATCTATTAATCTATCTATCATCTATCTATCTATCTGTTGAAATATTTTGCTGCTTATACAAGTAACTGAAGAAGTTAGATTAGATTAGATTGCTTTTATTTATAGGCCGCCCTTTTCCCTGAGGGGACTCAGGGCGGCTTACAACCTATTATACAAGTTATTTGGGTAAGCAGCAAAGTGTTTCAAACAACTTCCAAACCACTCTATTAGAATGCTCAGTTTGCAATTCAGGGTGCCTTTTTCCACTTTTAAAATCTTACATGGTTTACCACCTGGATATGGATAGGACTGGCTTCTTCCAGGACTGTCTGTCTACTCACACATAAAACTTAATAAGGGTAGTCTTTTCTAAGAGATGGCCAATTTCAGAGACCACTATTTAGCTCTCCCAGTTGCAGCTGTTGCAGATCTTTGGAATAGCATGGTTTATGAGATCAGTCTAGTGTAGAGACCAGACTAGGCAGAAATTAGCAAACATAGATGAAACCATCTTTAAAGCATATGTGGAAGAGACTGAAGCCATTTAGTTAGTTTTCCAGAGAGAACTGACCAGAAGGCAGATAAGGTCTCTAAGAGGCAGATAAAGTATGTAAACAATGTACTGTGAGGAATGAGAATAAACAATATAAGAGTAGCTGTTTTAGAGTGATCCTAGAAAAGAATAATAGTGCCTAGTCAAAGGTGAAGTTCTTCTTTTTCTGAATCATCCAGTTACTATGTGACAAGTCCTGTTTGTTCCAAATAAGAAGATGATGTTATATCTTTCAGAGATCTGGGGAACTACCAGAGGACTGGAAAAGAGCTGAAGTGGTTCCCATCTTCAAAAGGGGGGAAAAAACAGATCCAGGAAATTACAGACCTATCAGCCTGACCTCAATACCAGGAAAGATTCTGGAAAAGGTAATCAAGCAACAAATTATCGAACACCTAGAAGCAAACAAAGTAATAGGCAAAAGCCAACATGGCTTTGTCAAAAACAGATCATGCCTGACTAATCTTATTGTATTCTTTGATAATGTGACAAAATTAGTGGACCAGAGGAATGTCGTCGATATAGTTTACTTGGACTTAAGTAAGGCATTTGGTAAGGTAGACCATAACCTACTACTAGATAAAGTAGAAGAATGTGGGTTAGACAGCATCACCACCAGATGGATTTGTAACTGGCTGACCAATCGCACTCAACGTATAGTCCTCAATAGAATGGCATCTTCATGGAGGGAAGTATGCAGTGGAGTATCCCAAGGCTCTGTTTTGGGCCCAGTACTCTTCAACATCTTCATCAATGATTTGGATGAGGGAATAAATGGGGAACTCATCAAATTTGCAGATGACACCAAGCTGGCAGGAATAGCCAATACTCCAAAAGATAGGCTAAAGATACAGAAGGATCTTGACAAACTTGAACATTGGGCACTATCTAATAAAATGAAATTCAATGGTGAAAAGAGTAAGGTTCTACATTTAGGCAACAAAAACAAAATGCACAGGTACAGTATAGGTAGTACCATGCTCAACAGTAGTGACTGTGAAAGGGATCTTGGAGTCCTAGTGGACAACCATTTAAATATGAGCCAGCAGTGTGCATCAGCTGCCAAAAAAGCCAACACAGTTCTAGGCTGCATAAACAGAGGGATAGAATCAAGATCATGTGAAGTGTTAATACCACTTTATAATGGCTTGGTAAGGCCACACTTGGAATACTGCATTCAGTTTTGGTTACCACGATGTAGAAAAGATGTGGAAACTCTAGAAAGAGTGCATAGAAGAGCAACAAAGATGATTAGGGGACTGGAGACTAAAACATATGAAGAACGATTGCAGGAACTTGGTACGTCTAGTTTAATAGAAAGAAGGACTAGGGGAGACATGATAGCAGTGTTCCAAATATCTCAGGGGTTGCCATAAAGAAGAGGGAAACAACCTATTTTCCAAGGCACCTGAGGTTAGAACAAGAAGCAATGGATGGAAACTAATCAAGGAGAGAAGCAACTTAGAACTGAGGAGAAATTTCCTGACAATGATTAATTAGAACAATTAATCAGTGGAACAGCTTGCTTTCAGAAGTTGTGAATGTCCCAACACTGGAAGTCTTTAAGAAGATGTTGGATAGCCATTTGTCTGAAATGGTATAGGGTTTCCTGCCTAGGCAGGGGGTTGGACTAGAAGACCTCCAAGGTCCCTTCCAACTCTGCTATTGTATTGTATTGTATTGTATTGTATTGTATTGTATTGTATTGTATTGTATTGTATTGTATTGTATTGTATTGTATTGTATTGCTAAACAGTGTGATAAAAGTTTTTACTGGTTTGTAAATTTTGCCTTCTCCTGTAAAGGAACATCCTGTGGTCATGCTCCAGGTAAAACAATGCAGCAGACTATTTGTAATTTTAATTGTTATGCTGTTTTACATTGCTACACTTCACGCCTTTTGCCTTGTTTCCATAAAAGAGAGATGTAAACCTCTCAGAGACTTCCTGAATTGGAGTGACATATAAATCCTAATTTTTTAAAAAAACCTAAGTGTCTGGAAGCTCCAGTTGATACAAAAGGTAGCAATTTTGGTAGTTTAGAGCTGAAGACATTTGTCTCTGACTCAGAAGGTTGAGAATTCAATCCTAGTCAGAAATATAGGATAAGTTTCTCTATCATGGTGCAAAGAGAAAAATATCTGCCACGAACTCTATGTAGGCATCAGGAATGGCATGCAGCCAGTAAATTCTTAGCTCCATTCAGTTATCCTGACTACACCCGATAAAAGGGATTACAAGGTTGTAAAAATAAAAAAAAGTTTGTTAATTTTAACATTAGTTTTAAATCTTTTATGTTCAGTTTTATTTAATTTTAAATGTTATTAGTTGCCATGAATGCTCACAGACCAGAATGATGGGAAATAATCATTATTAAAAGACTGTGTGATTAGAATGCAGTATTGTAGGTTAACTCTGCTTACTGCCAGGAGTTCAATCCTGACCAGTTGATTCAACCTTCCATCCTTCCAAGGTTGGTAAAATGAGGACCCAGATTGTTGGGGGATACATGCTGACATTTGTAAACCATCTAGAAAGTGCTTAAAGCACTATGGAGTAGTACATAGTCTCAGGGCTATTGCTATTAAAAATGGTCTAAGTGCACTTTTGAATTTTATTGATGCTTTCATAATATTTACATTTCATCATCCTTTATACTTGTGTATAAAGACATTAATCAAACCAAATAATTTTATTATAACCATAATAAATAATTATTGCATTGAATGAACTGATTCTGATGTTCCAAAGCTTATATGATAATGAATACATTAAATCTGAAATGCCTGAAAGCTCTTCATATTTGTGTTGCTGACCTTGCCTCCTCTGAAATGCCTCACTCTCTTATATATGCTGAAAGAAAATCTACAGTAAGAATTTATTTATGTAGAATGTGATTAAAAAAAGCTCTAGTCTATACGGATAGCTACTTTTTGTGGAACAATATTCATTTTTTTCTTTCAAAGGATCATCTTCATTCTTTGGAAGATGCAAGAACCAGCAATATAGATAGCACACAAGCTGTATCTTCCTCCTTACCATACAATAACAATTCAATGGGGAAAATATACAAAGATCACATAACAGTAATAACATTACATTCAATGTAATTTCATTACAATTTGAACAATAAAGTTGTTCACTCAGTGAATATCTCTATCTCTATATCTATCTATCTATCTATCTATCTATCTATCTATCTATCTATCTATCTATCTATCTATCATCTATCTATCTATCTATCTATCTATTTATCTATCTATCTATCATCTATATTGCTGATAAATAAATGAAGGGAGACTAGTATGGATAGATAGATAAGCTCTTTAGCTCTAATCAGGTAGCCATACCCTATATTTGGGGCATACCAGTTGCCTTGACAAAACATCTTATATATGAGAATTGCTGGGTTTGGGGCTTAAAGACGGCAGCTCCGACCATGCTTTAAGCCCAAAACCTAGCCTGAAGATGGCGAGTGGGACCTCGCCGAAACGTTGCCAAGACAATCTCAATCTTACATGGGAAAAGACCCAAATACAACAAGGCCAGCATATATAGATAGAGATAGAGATAGAGATAGAGATAGAGATAGAGATAGAGATAGAGATAGAGATAGAGATAGAGATAGAGATAGAGATAGAGATAGAGATAGAGATAGAGATAGACATAGACATAGACATAGACATAGACATAGACATAGACATAGACATAGATATAGATAAAGTGACCGGATTTTAAAATTGGTAAAGCGGGACACCATTGACTGGGGGGGGGAGCGGTGTGTTCTTGATTAAAAACTTTGGTGCCCGGCGCTGCGGCTGAGGTGAAGCTCCCCCTCTGCTCGGAGCACCTGAGCTGGGCACCGCGTTGCCCTTGCCGCCACCACCTCCTCCTCTGCCGTGCTTTTGAGAAGCCATGGGGCCTTTTTTTCCTGCTCCTGCCCCCTTCGCCACCTTCCTACTGGCTCCCGCAGCCTCATGGCTCCTCAAAAGCATGGTGGAGGAGGAGGGGGCAGGAGTAATGTGGTGCCCATCTCAGGTGCTCTGAGCGGAGGGAGAGGTTCCACTGCCACGGGCGGGGGCACCGGTGGGAGCTTGGCAGCTTCAACTCAGCTGCAGCATTAGGCAGCAAATGGGGTGGTGCTGTTGGAGGAGGAGGAGGAGGCGGCAGCAGTTATTCTAGTGGCAGCAGGGGCTTTGGGGGTTCACTTCAGCCGCAGCACCATGCGCAAGCTGCTAGGACTGGCCGCCCACAAAAGAGCTCCCCAGGCTTGCTTTGCTGAACACGGAGCAACTGATGATAGTTTGAGCGGGCGCAGCCAGCGCAAACTACCATCAGTCACCCCACGCTCATCAAAACAAGTCCGGGGACATCCTTTGCAGGCGGCCAGTTCTAGCCACCCGCAAAGGACCTCCCCAGCTTCCGGAGCTTCTTACAGTAGAAATCACTGCGCGGCAGTTACAAGCTGCTGCGCGGTGTTTTCTTGCCACATGTGCGGCCGTGCGAAAAATCAGGACTTTTTTGAAACACCATGGGACATGTGACAAATTATTAATAATCAGGACTGTCCCACCAAAAGCGGGACGTCTGGTCACTTTAATATAGATAGATAGTATAGAGCATTGTTTCTTAACCTCAGCAATTCTCCCAGCCAGCATGGGAATTGAAATCCTACATCTTAAAGATGCTAAAATTGAGAAAGACTGGTGTAGAGGGTGTAGAAGATAAAAATGAACAGAGAACTATTGTTTGTGTATTATTCTGAAATAACAAGTGATAATAAGTAATTTGTTATTATCGATTCATATTATTAATTCATATTAGAAAAAAAGAATAGCATATCCAAAATTCTATAGATGTTCTTGCACAGAACTCTAATTTTGTAAATTACAATTACTATCCATCCCAGGGAAATGTGCCATGCTTTATGACTTCTAAGCACTGGTTTCTTTCTCATGTTACTGCAGCACTCCAATAGGAGGCAAGCTAAGACAAGAAAAATTGCAAGGCCATTTCCTAGTTGAGATATTGGTGGAATTCCGCTAATTTATAATTATAAGCCCCATGTGATGTACACTTTTCACTTTGATCCTTTATCTTCTATTTACCCTAGTGTTGCCTTGTAAAATCCTTTCATCTTTTGTCATGAGTTTAATCTGCAATTCAGAAAAGGGATGCTTAAGAAAAAAACCCTAAAACAAAAGAGCTTTTACTAGTAAACAGCACAACATTAATGAGCATTTAAATGTTTCAGAGCAACAAAGACATGAAATATTACTCCAAAACACTTGCTTTTCACCTCCCCAGAGGCAATTTCATTCACCAGATCAACAGTTCTACAATTTGCTGTTTCCCTCTTATCCTGCTCTAATTTTCTTCTTAGTTAAAGAACAATGGAAAACAGACTGCATCCTAATGTGATTCACCTATAAAAAATATCAGTGAATGATATGTTGTCTGATCTGAATGACACTTAAATAGAACTCATTTAATGGAAGTTGCCTACATATAAGGAAAAATAATATTTCTAAGCAATCTCTAAGTACTCTTTAATTTATAAGTAAAAATTGCAGCAATTATTAGCATTGGTAGATTCTGTTTAAGAAGCATTGATTTCAACTATAATGTTGTACAACATCAAAGCATACTAGATATCAAGATATTTTCAGGAAAATAAAAGATGAACAGTTAAGAAATTACATTAATGGAAATTCTTTAAACATGAAATAAAATGTATTTTTATGGAAGGAGGTTCAATACATTCATTTTAATATTATATGCCAGAACTGTCAACCCTTAGAATTATCAAAATTTGGTGAAGGGGGTTTGAAAGAAATATCACTATTTTGAGAGGAAACAAGAAATTGGGGTCGAATGAGGCTATCTTGTGGCTGGTTGTTGGGGCATCCCAGGAAGATGACCGAGGTGCCAGGTTTTTGATTTTATGGTTTTGTGGTTTTATTGCTGTTGTAAACCAGCTCAGAGTTAGGCTTTAACATGTGTGGCTAAACAAATCTATAAAACTAACCAAGAAACAAATTAAACAGCGTCCTGGGATATAAGCCTCTATTTAAATGTATGGAAGCATGCCCATTAATTGAGTTTAGAATTTGTAGAGACATGCTAGAAATATCATTCCAGATATCACCTCAGCATAATAACTAATGATGAATATATCTGCCAAGATGTGCCATAAAGCCAACCCATTGGCTTCAGCTGAATTATTTTTAGCAACCAACCAAATGGAGACACTAACCAGCATATTAACTACAATGAGATATAAGAACAAATATATTTTTAAAAAAATTAAATCAGCTCATCAATGTGAGAAAGTGAAACCCATAAACTGTTTTGGGTCAGTTAATGAGAGACTAGCTCATGTTATGAATTAATATTTTTGTGGCATCCCAATTACAAATTCTCCCCTAGTGCTCCATCACGGATTTACATATGTTTGTACCTTAGGTTAACAATTTGTGAACATGATTAAATGGATTATACTCTAAACTTTGTAGGGCAACAAAAAGAGCATACATTGCCTCCTTGGTTGCGTCCGCCGAGTCCCATCCAGCCGCCCTGTTTAGGATAACCCGTTCCCTCTTAAACAAGAGGGATACGGGGGACCCCTTGCAGGGTAGGGCTGAAGACTATGCCCAGTTCTTGGCGGACAAAGTTGCTCGGTTTCGGTCGGATCTGGACTCCACCCTTGCAGACCCAGCCGAGGCACGAGTGGACGACTTGGTAGACCAGCGCTGGGTTGAGTTTCAGGACGTTACCCCCGGGGACGTGGACAAGGCCATGAGGGCTGTGAGTGCCTCCACCTGTGTACTGGACCCGTGTCCCTCCTGGCTGGTAGCTAACAGCAGGGAGGTGACACGGAGCTGGATCCAAGCGGTTATTACCGCCTCGCTTCGGGAGGGGCACTTCCCCGCCGCACTTAAAACGGCGGTGGTGAGACCCCTCCTGAAGAAACCATCTCTGGATCCAGCTGTACTTAACAACTATTGTCCAGTCTCCAACCTCCCCTTTATTGGGAAGGTTGTTGAGAAGGTGGTGGCCTACCAGCTTCAGCGGTCCTTGGAGGAAGCCGATTACCTGGACCCCTTCCAGTCCGGCTTCAGACCTGGTTACAGCACAGAAACCGCTTTGGTCGCATTGACCGATGATCTCTGGAGAGCCAGGGATGGAGGTCATCCCTCCATCTTGGTTCTTCTTGACCTCTCAGCGGCTTTCGATACCATCGACCATGGTATCCTTCTGCGACGACTGCAGGAGGTGGGGGTGGGAGGCACTGTTTTGCAGTGGTTCTCCTCCTACCTCTCGGGCAGGTCGCAGTCGGTGTTGGTTGGGGGACAGAGATCGACCATGAGGCCCCTAACATATGGGGTGCCGCAGGGGTCGGTCCTGTCCCCCGTACTATTTAACATCTACATGAAACCGCTGGGCGAGATCATTCGGAGGCACGGGATAAGATACCATCAATATGCGGACGATACACAGCTGTATCTGTCCGCCCCGTGCCAACTCAATGAAGCGGTGGACGTGATGAACCAGGGTCTTGAGGCCGTTAGAGACTGGATGCGGGCTAACAAGCTTGTACTCAACCCAGAAAAGACCGAGTGGCTGTTGTGTTTCCCTCCCAACAATTTGGCTAGCATTCCATCACTCAGGCTGGGGGGTCAAATTTTACACCCCTCAGACAGGATTCGCAACTTGGGAGTCCTCCTGGATCCACAGCTGACCTTTGATCACCACCTGTCGGCTGTGACCAGGGGGGCATTCGCCCAGGTTCGCCTGGTGCGCCAGTTGCGACCCTACCTGAATCGGGAGGCTCTCACAACAGTCACTCGCACCCTCGTGACCTCCAGGCTGGAATACTGCAACATGCTCTACATGGGGCTGCCCTTGAAGAGCATCCGGCGACTTCAGCTAGTCCAGAATGCGGCCGCGCGAGTGATTGTGGGTGCACCTCGGTTCACCCACATAACACCTATCCTCCGCGAGCTGCACTGGCTACCTGTTGATCTCCGTGTGCGCTTCAAGGTGCTTCTTACCACCTATAAAGCCCTCCATGGTAGTGGATCTGGGTACTTGGGAGACCGCCTCCTGCCCATTACCTCCTCGAGACCGATTAGATCTCATAGATTAGGCCTCCTCCGAGTGCCATCTGCCAGCCAGTGCCGGCTGGCCACTACGCGGAGGAGAGCCTTTTCAGTGGTAGCTCCGACCCTCTGGAACGAGCTCCCCGTGGGGATCCGTACCCTCACCACCCTTCAGACCTTCCGCGCAGCCCTCAAGAACTGGCTATCCTGCCAGGCCTGGGGGTAGAGATTGATCTGCCCCCACCCGAATGTTGGATGAATGTTGTTTACTTTTTAATTATATGTAATGTTATATGTTATTGTCTGTATCCCCCTTCCTATGAGTTGTTAGCCGCCCTGAGTCCCCCCAGGGAAAAGGGCGGCCTATAAATAAACCCATTCAATTCAATTCAATTCAATTCAATTCAATTCTCTCTCTCTCTCTCTCTCTCTCTCTCTCTCTCTCTCTCTCTCTCCCTCCCTCCCTCCCTCCCTCCCTCCCTCTCTCTCCCTCTCTCTCCCTCTCTCTCCCTCTCTCCCTCCCTCCCTCTCTTTCTATTGTTAGGCTTAATATATCTAATTAGCATAAACACATAAATACAGTTCTAAATACAGTATAAAACAGTTTTTCTTGTAGAAGACATAACTTCTATGAACTGAATAATGAATAAATAAATAAATATTTTATGCCTGTAAATGCTTCACTAAATCAGAATATTATATTGTGTTAGAAACTGATCCTGATTTTTCAATGACCAATCCTAATTATGAAGACTAATTACCATACTGACTGGAACAATTTAAATCACAAATAGACAACCTTAGATAAAACTGAAAAAAATGGAAAAAACGTTTCTGTTTGCCATTCCCAAAGCCCCTTTTCCATCTGAAGAAGTGAAACTGCTGACAGAAGAGAAATATTATAATATGCAGAACAGGTATGCAGATACAACAGATAAAAGTCCAACAGAAATCTTAGAGAACAAACTTTCAAAACTCATTTTGAACCCTGAAAGAGTTTAATACGTTTTTACTTCTGAACTATAAATTTAATGGAACAACAGTAAAAGCTATGAATTTGAAGCTAGAAAGTATCTCATGATGAAGGGCAAAGCTCAATATCACAAGTTAAATTAATGAGAAAACTTGTGGAAACTTACAGCTAAACAAGATAGTTGAATGCTGATATTATACTAAAAGTGTTAATGAAAACCTAACTACAGGTAGTAAATGTTAACTGTATAACATCACCTCTTAGTGACAACATAGATAGAGCTCCAGGATAATCTGTCCCCAACTCAGCCTTCAATTCCTCCCAGTGTTGTACCAATCACTTTTGCAATTAAGCTCCACTCATTTTGTTGAAGGTTATTTTCTTTCCACTTTTCTCAGTATTATGAACTTATCAAGGTATCTGGGTCTTCACATAATGTCTGCAAAACACAATGATTTAGCTTGATCATTTCTGCCTCAGATATAAGCTCTGGATTGATTGGTTCTGAATTGTTTGTTTTCTTGACTGTCCATGGTTTTCTCATGTGTTTTCTTGGATACTAGTGTTCAAAACTCTTCCTATACCATTGATATACAACTCAAATGGGCAAGTTTGAATAATTGAAATGAATGTTTGGTTCTGTACTCTTGATTAGTATTGTAAAGTGATCAATTGTCCAAAAGCGATTGATCATGTGATTCCTTTTATTTTATATTTAGCCATTTGTTTTTATAGTTTAGAAAATGATTATACAAAATTATATGGTAAGCAATACTTATAAACAGTCTTTCCCTCTTGGCTACATGGCAATATTAATTTTTGATCATTATCAAAATGTAAACTATGGTTTTTATCCTTTCAGAGTGAGCACACATAATTCAAATTGTATTGAAATCATACTAAATAAAATTGTTTTCAATTTTAAGAGATAAATGAGGAATTGGTCAATTTTCCTTTTCTGAATTTCAATTCATTTCATTTCATTCATTTCATTTATTGAATTTCTAGGCTGCCCAATCCCAAAGGACTCCGGGCGGCTTACAGAAATGAAAAATATTAAAAAAGAATTAAAACAATAAGACACAACAAAATTAAGAAGAAGCACAACATGCACCCAGTCAAAGCAGGGCTGGAACTCAATCAAGAGGTCAACAGCCCCAGGCCTGCCGGAAAAGCCAGGTTTTAATAGCTTTACAGAAGGCCATGAGAGTGGGTAGGGCCCGGATCTCTGGGGGCAGCTCATTACATTACATAGGGCCGGAGCGAGAGTGGGTAGGGCCCAGATCTCTGGGGGCAGCTCATTCCATAGGGCCGGAGGTAGTCCTCGACTTATGACCACAATTGAATCCCAAAATTTCTGTTGTTAGGTGAGACATTTGTTAAGTGAGTTTAAGACCTTCCTTGCCACATTTGCTAAGTGAATCACTGCAGTTGATAAGTTGAGGACCCGGACTGTGGGGGCAAGTTGCTGACTCAATTTGCTAAAAAAATTTGTAAACCGCTTAGAGAGGGCTGAAAGCCCTATGAAGCAGTATATAAGTCTAATAAATAAATAAACAAACAAACAAACAAATAAATAAATAAATAAATAAATAAATAAATAAATAAATAAATAAATAAATAAATAAATTAGTAACCTGAGGGTTAAATGAATCTGATTTCACCATTAACTATGCTTGATCCTGTGATCCCGGGACCCAGCTACAGTCATAAATAGGAACTAGCTTCCTAGCATCTGAATTTTGATCAGATAATCAATGGTTGAAAATGTGAAAAATAGTCATAGGTCACTTTTTTCCGTGCTGTTGTAACTTTGAACAGTGACTAAACAAACTGTTGCAAGTTGAGGACTACTTGTATTCTCTTTGATAATATTTTATAACTATTAAATACTATGTAAAATTTTTAAGCAATCCTGGAATAGGTTTTATTAGAATTATTTAGATTTACAACTAACAGTGCAAATGTAAGTGATTCTTTATTAAGATATATGGCTATTTTCCCGCAAATGATGAAATTCACTCAGGGACATAATATTAAAAATCGCAGCAATTGCTCTGTTACTTAAAAGCAAAAAATTCAAAAAATCTTAACAAATGCAGTGGGTTTTTTAAAATTGTTAAATGGCAAGCTACTTATAATCTGTCTTACATGGAACCTGTATCTGCATTATCTCCCTTTCTAATGCCCCATCTCCATTTTTCTTCTGCTTCATCCCTATTTAAAATCAAATCAATTTAGCCATCTCATGCATCTGATGAAGTCAGCTGTCATTCATATAAACTTATTTTTTTTTTTTTTAAAAAAAGAGTAAGTCTGTAAAGGTCCTGCCAGACTCCTTCTGATTTTGAACAGTTTATTAATATGTTATAACTCACTACTATTAAAATTCAGAATAATTGAATTGGTTTAATGGGACAAAATAACTAATTCTCATTTGAACTACAGGGGAACTGGCCATTATGGTACTATTACGGGTGAAAAATCCACTAGAGGGGTTTCCCCCTTATTATGTTCAGATGTTTATTACTGCTCTATGATTAGCAGAATATGGATGGTTTTAAAACATGTTTTCTGGGGGGGGAGGGAAAGCTTTTATTGAAAGTGCTCTTTTTTCTTTCTCTCTTTAGTAGAAAAGAATGTAATAGGAAAGAAATTCTGTTGAGTATTTCTCAACTATGAATATTATGAATCATATTTTTAAACTGAACATATGCAAATTGTATACATATGCACCTGCAGATATAGAATTATAGTTCCATTATGTATCCAAAGACAGAATTGCATTTAGCAGCAGAACATATATATTTTTCTCCCGCACATTTCTTTGTGTATACCCCACCATATTAACTCTAGAATGTTTGGAATTTGCAGGAAGTGAAGGTAAAAAGAAATCCATAAATTACTAGCATAGCATAAATATAAAGGATTACATGTTTAAATGCTATGTTTAATTAAATTGTAACTACAATAGAATGTTCTATACTATACTGAGCTAATACAAAAATGCGGGTTCTCAAATTGACTATAAATTGTTCTTTTTTGGGGAGGGAGTTTGCTGATAATAGAAAATGCATTGGAAATGGACAAATACAGCAGACACCAGAAAAATATGGATGATTTTGAAAATTAGCTGTAGCTTAGAACTGGCTGTCTGCTTGGTGTATTTAACCCTCTCTGTAATGCTTAAACAGAGTTGTTACTTTCCTTTTCAGTTACTTTTTTCTCATTTTATCTCAATCCTCTTTGTCTCAGTGTTCTATTTTCTCCCCTTTTCTTGTGACTTTACTTTTCTCCCTTACTCAACCCATCGTGTACTGATATTTTTCCTTCTTTTTCCTTCTTTCAGCTGGAACAAAGGAAAGGGTGCATGTGTGCATCTCTGTAGTATTAGAAGTGTGGTTCTCTATTGAGAAAGAATTATTGTGTAGAGAGATCAGGATCAGTTACGGAAATAAATAGGTTGTATCATTTTATAGGGAATTAATTTTAATTAGTTGTTATTAATTCATTTTATATAAATGTTCATACTGGGGGAAGAGAAAGTTTCCAGGATTGCTTTTAACATTAATTAGCAACTATGTGTTTAAAGGTAAAGGTTCCCCTTGCACATATGTGCTAGTTGTTCCCGACTCTAGGGGGCGATGCTAATCTCTGTTTCTAAGCCGAAGAGCCAGCCGACGACATCTCTGTGGTCATGTGGCCGGCATGACAAAACACCAAAGGCGCCCGGAACTGGGAATTAGTCAGGATTTTTATTTGTAGTTTTAATTACTTTCAATCTACTCTTTTTTTAGAGGCTAATTGTCAATTAACTTATTCTACCTCTATTATTCTATATATTTTATAAATATCTATGCAATTTATCTCAGTGTGAGTTCTAGGCAGTTTACAGATAATAAAAATAATTAATAATACATATTATATTTAATAATTAAAGCTAAGATAAGAAATACAAATGTTTCAGTGACTCTAAACATTTCTGGGGGGAAAAACAAGTATTTACCAGCTTCTGGAAAACCATGATATCAGGGTCATCCTTCATTCAGGGTTTTCAATTCTATAGAAAAGGAGTTGACTAAAAATATGCCTACTGATGGGACTCTCTATAGACTGGTTGCAGATTAGCAAAGAGTGAGACAAGGCTGTATATTTCACTCTTATTTATTCAATCTATATGCTGAATGTATATTAAGGGAAGCTGTCGTGGAAGAAGATGAGTGTAGTTTTAAAATAGGAGGAAGAAAAATCATAGCCTGCATTATATTTTCTGTTTTTATTTTCCATTTTTCATTTTCATAAAATCACATATATACTGTGCATAACCGGGGCCATACAACATTAAACAATAATCACAGCAATTCCTCTTGTCAACAATACCCCCAGAAATATAAATAAAATGAAACTCAAACTCAAACTCAAATAGAAACCCAATATACCTCTTCCACTCTCCATACAGCTCTTTCTTCCGCCCCCCTCCAACTTACTATCTTCCCTCCATCATTCCCCTCTACCCTACATCCCCTCCCCCTCTACCACTCCTCTCTCCCAGTCCACTCCCTCCCTTCCTTCTCACCCTCCCTCCCATCCTCTCTCCCGCCCTCTCTACCCCTCTTTCTTCTATCCCACTCCTCCTCCCCTTGGTATATTTCTACTATATGTCAATGTATTCAGCTTGTCCTATTTTTACAGAGAAATTAAAGAGAAACAGTATACATGTGAAATCGCATTACATTGAAATCTAACACATAGTATATATCCCCCCTCCCCCACCCTCCCCCCTAACACCCCACCTCCCTCCCCCCGACTTCCCAGAGCCCGTACACGGTATAGATTTTTAACAAACACGGTCTAAAATATATTGAGACAAAAGAAATAAAAAAAGAGGTTAATAACATCTCTACATTGATCTTAGCTTCTTCCTGTTACACTAACTTTGAACAATTTAACTCATTCCTGATCTTAAGCATAGGCTATCTGGAATTTGTTCCCGTATTTGTTTTGTATATAGTCAATCCATTTTTTCCAGTCTCGTTTATATCTCTCATTTGAATGATCTTTAAGATATGCCGATATTTTAGCCATCTCGGCTAAGTTTGTAACTTTCAATGTCCATTCTTGAGTTGTAGGCAAGTCTTCCTTCTTCCAGTATTGTGCCACCAACAATCTTGCCACCGTTATTAGGTGCAGAACCAAGTTAGTCTCCACCACTGTAAAGTCAGTACATATACCTAGTAAAAATAACTGAGGAGTAAACTTTATCCTTCTTTTAAAGATATTTTGCATAATCCACCATATTTTTATCCAAAATGCCTTAACCTTTTGACAGGTCCACCATATATGATAATATGTAGCATCGAGAGAACCACACCTCCAACATTTAGGCTGTAAATTCAGATACAGAGAAGCCAGCTTTTTAGGATCTAAATGCCATCTATAGAACATCTTATAAAAATTTTCTCTCAGGTTTTGAGCTTGTGTAAATTTCACATTTCTTACCCATATTCTTTCCCATGTATCCAACATTATTGGTTCTTCAATATTTTGAGCCCACTTTATCATACAATCTTTAACTAATTCTGTTTCCGAGTCCATCTGTATTAGTACATTATATATCCTCTTTATATGCATTAAACTTTGATCTCTTATTTGTTTAAACAAATTATCCTCAACTTGGATAAAACCAATTTTTTTATCTATTTTCCACCTGGCCTGTAATTGCCCATACTGGAACCATGTTTGAACTACCTTCTCCTCTTTTAATACCTCTAAGATTTTAGTTGTAGGACCCCCCTTTCCAAAATGAGAAGCTGTCTGTAGGTAGTTCTATCCTGTTTTTGTGCTATATTCATATTTTCAATTGCATGTCTAGGAATTGCCCACATGAGTATCTTGTCATTTAGTTTATATTGGTATTTTTTCCAGACCCGCAGTAAAGCATTTCTTAAAATATGACTTTTAAAATTCTTATCCAATTTTTTGTTGAATAACAGATAAGCATGCCAACCATATACCAGATCGTGTCCCTCGATATTCAGTATTCTATCATTAGTTAAATGAGTCCAATCACTAATTACAGATAGCGCCACTGCATCATAATATAGTTTTAGGTTAGGTAATTTCAAGCCTCCTCTCTCGCGTACATCTTGCATTGTTTTCATCTTTACCCTCGGCTTCTTTCCTGCCCATACAAATTTGTTGATACCCTTCTGCCATTCTAAAAGATGCACATCTTTTTTAAGTATAGGTAACATTTGGAAGAGAAATAAAATTTTTGGTAAGATCTTCATTTTCACTGGCGCTATCCTACCCAGCAAAGATAAGTGCAAATTCTCCAATTTTTTCATCTCTATCTGTATACTATGCTAAAGTGGTTCATAATTATGCTTATATAATTTCCCATTTGAGGTTAAAATATTAACCCCAAGATATTTGAATTTTTTGACTACCTCACATCCTAGCATCCCTTCTAGTTCTTCCTTTTGTTTATAGCTAATATTTTTGTTTTTCCTAAATTTATTTTATTCAGCAATACTTCCAAAGTTATAATGAACAATAGTGGGGACAAAGGACAGCCCTGTCTTGTACCTTTTCCAATTTGAAAAGGGTCTGTCAAGCTTCCATTGACTATGATTTGTGCTGTTTGCTGTTGGTATATTGCTTTAATTGACTGTAAAAAGCTATCTCCTATCTGCATTTTTTGCAATATCTTCAACAGAAATTGCCAGTTAACTTGATCAAAGGCTTTCTCAGCATCCAAAAATATGAACGCAGCAGGAATTTGGTTGTTCTTTCCCAAATATTCTAATGCATTAATAATGAATCTAACATTACTTTTCATCTGTCTCCCCTGTATAAAACCTGTTTGGTCAGTGTGTATCAATTGTTGAATAACCAGCATTAACCTATTTGCTAGTATTTTAGTAAAATTTTTATAATCTACATTAAGTAATGAGATAAGGGTATGGAAAAGAAGAAATGAGGGAAGAGAAGAGGGAGGGAAGGAATAAGATACCTAACCTTTGATGTTTATATGATTTAATAGTATGGGAATATCTCGAAATGTAGTTGTATTGTTTTTTACAAGTTATGGATGTTGTATTTTCGTTTTACCAATAAAATCTTATTTATTTAAAAAAAAAAGAGAGAGATAGGTCTATAATTTTTTGGTTGGGTAGTATCTTGATCTTTTTTGGGTATCAAAGATATAAACGCTGTCTTCCAAGATGGAGGCACCTTACCTTCCGTTTGAATCTTATTAAATAATTCTCTAAGAGGTTCTACCATTTCTAACTGTAAATTTTTATAGTAAACCGCTGTCAAACCATCTGTACCTGGTGCTTTCCCTAACTTTAATTGCTTAATTATCTGCAAAATTTCCCCCGAGGTTATTGGTTGGTTCAATTTTTGCCTGTGCTCTTCTCTAACTGAGGGTATTTTCTCTTTATCTAAGTATTTGTCTATATCTAAACCATTAATTTTATCCCCTTTATACAATTCTGTAAAAAATTTCCGAAATGCCTTTTGAATCTCTTCCTGTTGAAACACCTTCCCTCTATAAATCAGTTTAGTTATATTTCGAGTTTTCCTTTTTTTCCTAATCTGATACGCTAACCATCTGCCAGGTTTGTTTGCATTGCAGAAAGTATTGTGTTTTGCATATAATAAACTAGTGGCTACCTGGTCAGAGATCAACATGTCAAATTGAGATTTTAATATGGTAATTGCTTCCTTAACCTTTGTATCGCCTAGATTCATTGTTAACTCCAACTCTTTCCTCTTAATTTCCTATTCCAATTCTGTTCGTTTTAGCCCTTGTTTATGTCTATGTGTTTTATTTATATTCATCAGCACTCCTCTCATATACGCTTTGCTTGCATCCCATACGAATTCCATAGGTGTACCCTTATTCATATTCAAAACAAAGTATTCAGATAACAATTTTTTACAATCATTAATATACTTTTCATATCTGAATAAGTTTCATTCAATCTTCAAGACCTTCTTGCCTGCACTGCCCTTCCAAATTCCATCCAAACTGGGTTATGATCCGAAAGGACCCTAGCTGCAATCTTTGTCCTCTTCACCCTAGGAAGCAAATCATTAGTGATTAGTATAAAATCAATCCTTGAAAGGGATTGATGTCTATCAGAAAAGAAGGTAAAGTCATATTCCTCTGCGTTTCTTTCTCGCCAAATATCTCTCAATTCAAAGTCGTCCATCATGTCAAAAAAAAAGGTTTGGGTAGCTTAGCTCGCATTTTAATATTTGGGCGAGATGTCTTCTTATCTCTTTTAGTGTCTATCACACCGTTCCAATCACCCAGTAGTATACAAGAGCTATAGTCCCACTGTACTAGTCCCACTAATTTAGCATGAAGATTTCTATAGAATTCGTCTTGCTGTTGATTAGGAGCATAAATTCCCAAAAGTAATGTCTTTTTCCCTTCTAAGATTAGATCTAGCGCGATATATCTTCCAAAGGGATCTGCTTCAATTAGTTCAGCTTTGATGTCTTTTCTTAAGTATACGACTATACCATTTTTCTTTTCTGTAGCAGAAGCTACAAAATGTTGACCAAGTTTTGAGTTAATCAAATATTTTTGATCAGTTGATTTGATACGAGTTTCTTGCAAACAAATTATATCATTCTTAAACTGCTTAAGATAGTGAAATATTTTCTTTCTCTTCTGTGGAGAATTCAGTCCATTGATGTTCCATGTTAAAATCTTAGTTGTCATCTTTGGTTACCTGAAGCTTTTTTAGAGCCTCCTGCATGGCCTGTTTAACCTTTGGCCTAGCTCCTCCCACGGCTTCTGAGCTTGTTGCTGTAACTCCTTGATCGATGGCCGGTGATTGTTGAGGTTGTTGCCTTTTAGCTTGTTTTTCCATTCGTCTGGTAATCATACAGCTGGGTCTTTGTTCCATAACACCTTGCCCTTCTGGGGAGGGGAGATGGTACATCTTGTGTGGTAGTTGTGTGGTTTGCTGTCTGTCTTGTCCTTCTTGTGGTCTTTCTCCAGATCCAGATGGTGCAGGGTGTCCCGCCTTCAAAATATAGCCTGCATTATATTGACAGCATTATTCTGATGTTGAAAATGCAAAGGATCTGTGATAAAAATAATAAAAATCAAAGAACGGTGAAAAATAGGACTAACATTAGCTGTAAAGAAGACCAAACTAATGTCAACAGAAAAAACAACAACCAGTCTTAGAAATGACAAGGAAGATATTGAAGTAGCAGATACCTCTGTCATTTAAGATCAGCTATCAATAAAGAACACTAAGTAAAGAAATATATTGCAGACTAGCACTTGGAAAAGATACTCCAGTGCCTTGATGTGTCTGCATCTATAAAGAGCAAAATTGTATAAACCATGATATTGCTTTTACTCCATGGAAGCAAAAATTGAACTTTGAACAAAGAAGACAGGAAGATTAGTAATGCTTTTGAACCTGGGGTCAAAGAAGACTCCTGAGAATACTATGGACATTGGTTGAACATTGAGGAAGCTGTCTTTCTTAAGGAAGTAGGGTATATTCTCTTTGAGATTGTGATAGGGTTTTTTAAAACAAACTTCATTAGCTTCTTCTATTATTGATGGAAGTTCACTAATCAAACAATCTATTTTTATTACACTCATAGACCAGCATTACAAATAAAAGCATTGAAAACAATAATAATATTTAAAAATTATTAGAAAGAATATTGCATTGTGATTGGTGGTGGAGTATCAGTGGATAGTTAGAGTCTGCCTAATTTTGTATGCAGCACAGCAGAATTTGGTCACATTCAGAGAAACTTCTTCATACTGATCTGATAACAGTACTGAATGTAAAAGAGATCAGTATTCCCCAGATATTTTATAAGATGTTATAAATTGAATCTGTGAGTCCTTATAGAAGGCACAGTATAGCAGGATGTGATCTATAGTTTCAATGGCTCCTTGTCCATTGAGTCTCAGCTCATATGATATATCTTTACCCTTCAAAGCTGCTGTGGGAAGTGCACTGCAACATGCTAAGTTTAATGTCTTTTGGATTTTTGGGGTGGTTATTCAATATAAATATCTCAAAGATCATTGCTTTAAAGGGGATTGCTAAAATAAATATTCTTGGTAAGAGCCCAATCTTCTTGGATTTCTAGATATTTAGTACATTGTTAAAATGTACTAAGTGCACACTCATATCCCATTATTAAAAGCACTTACCCACAGAAACCAAGAAACTGGAATTTTGGTGGGATGGACCATATTAATTCAAAATTGTCTTCTATAAGGAGAGAACTCAAACCTGCAGAGTTTCTAAGCTTGTATATGTTTCAGCCTCATACAGCCTCAAAAATCCTTAGTGTTATTTTTTTCCTAAATTCATAAAATAAACCAGAGATTTCCCAGACTTTAGCAACTTTTTGAGACATTAATTTGGAATTTTTGTCTTGATTTAAGTCTATGGACCTTGTAAATATATAATGAAATTCTGATTAAGCAATCACTTTTTAAACTTCTTTTACATGCCCGAATATCCTCTCATTCAAACAGAAAGAAAAGAAAATAATTACGGTAAAAAGGGTTGAAAACCTGCCAAATAATCAATGCCATAAAAATGAGCCCCAAACTTTAAATATCTGGTGCAGAGGAATGATTCTAGCATTTTCACAATTTTCACAATTTTAACTTATGGCTAGTTTTAAGAGTAGATGACCTAGGAGCCTGCCTAGATCACTAGGTTCAAGATGTACTGTCATGATACTTCATGATCTGTATACTTTATGATCTACTCAATGGCTAACACAATCTCCACTTGAAGTGGATAATAGAACTGAAGTGAAGTGACCATCAACATACATAATTATTATCCAAAGATTATTACTGAATTGTATATTTGACAGAGGGGAAAAGTTATTAAATATTCAGACAGTAATTCTATTAAACAGTGTTTAAAATTAAAAAAAAATAAAGGTAAACTATAATGAATCATTTTTCATCTACTGTTTTCTTGGAGTATTAGTCCTGGCATGCCACTCAAAAGTCAAGTGTAACCCATGCTTAAAAATATTATATATCATTGCTTAATAGAAAAAAGAACATATGCTAGTGATAACTCTGGGTAACTTAGAGCAAAATGTTTGGTAATTGGACACAGAGGTCCCAAAGTATTTTAACCATCTAAGGCAATAGCATGCAAAAAAATATGACATATTTTGTATAATAATTTCACCTTCCTTGGCATGAAGTAAGTTACATGTCTTTTTGAATTGGCAAGTCCTCTATGATTTGTAACAGTTTTGAACAAAACTGAAAAACAGCTCAGTTTTTTTAAAATAAAATCAAATGTTTGATAATTTGTTTCTGTCCATCTATTTATGTTAAACTAGAGTAATCATGTTCATTTAGGCCTTGGCTTGGGTCCCCGTGCGCTGAGATACATATTAATAGAACTTTTTTTGGCAGTATAAATTGCATGCTATGCTGATTACTATGATTTTTTAGCAGGATCTTAGGCTCTTTGAGTTGAATATCGTAGTCCTTGTTAAGCAATCACATTAGGACCTTATGCCATGAAAAAAGTGAGTGGCATTATAATAATATGCATATATGGTATTTTTTCCAATATTTCATCTCATCAGGCATTAGATTACATTTGAAGAGTTATATTCTTCTTAAGATATTAGTGATGATCATTGGATAATGGCCAGATTAGCACTTCAGCTTCCATTTCCTTTTAGGGCAATATTGTATCTCCATCATTACTTGTTTCTGGAAATCTTTGACATCACATTGGATATTGGTATGTTTGGAACATGGATTTAGTCTATTTTTCTGCACTACCTTGATACATCCTTGGTTGTCTTTCAGTATAGGCTTATGTACATTAAATCCAGCATCAGCAAATGTGCCAACCACATTGATTTTCGTTTGCATGAGGCTCCATCAATGTTCTCTGCTTCTGTTGAGGATAAGGCAAGCCCAGAGAATGATTCTTTTTCTGAGCTGAAAACAGGTATTATGTGGTGGATTTATAGTCCTTTGTGACACCAGCTCAATTTGAGCATAAAACCAATTAGTGTCAGGTCTGAGTGCACTACCATAGTATTCTTGGCTTCTTGTGAAGCATGACATTCAAGTATCTCATTATTTTCTTTATTACTTTCCAGTCTCATTTTTGTAGACTGATATCTTTCTGCCTGTTATTCTGACTACAGCTACAATATTTGGCCATCTAGTGTTGATGATATGCAATATCTTTTATAGCCTTCCTAAATTGTTTATTTTAAATATACTCATATATATACTCTTTACTCACACAAACACGAAGCCGAAGATGACGAGTGATTATATATATATATATATATATATATATATATATATATATATATATATATATATATATATATATATATATATATATATATGTTTTTTTATTTGTGCTGATAAATAAATAAAGGGAGACTAGTATAGATCTATTTCAAGCTATTTAGCTCTCATCAGCTAGCCATATATATATGCTTTTTTTTTACAACCCCCGGTATGCCCAAATATGGGAGGAAGATCACTACTTCCATTCTCTGTCCTTCGGCTCGTCACAAGAGACCATCCAGGCAGAAACCCAATATTTTTACTGTTGTCTTTTTGTTACGTTTTGTTGCATTTGTGCTGATAAATAAATAAAGGGAGACTAGTATAGATCTATTTCAAGCTATTTAGCTCTCATCAGCTAGCCATACCCTTACTGGGATTCGAACCTGGGCTATATTAGGTGGACTTCTTAGCCATTAGGCCACAGGCTCTTATCCGTTATCAGCGAAGCCAGGGTGAAAGGTATCTAATATATATATATATATATATATATATATATATATATATATATATATATATATATATATATATATATATATATATATATATATATATATATTAGTGTCACAACCCCTGGTAAGCCCCAATTATGGGAGGAAGCTAACTGCTTCCAACATCTGTCAATCGGCTCGTCACAAGAGTCCATCACGACAGAAACCCAATATTTTTACTGTTGCCTTTGTTATATTTGTGTTTTTTTATTTGTGCTGATAAATAAATAAAGGGAGACTAGTATAGATCTATTTCAAGATCTATTTTTTGCCTTTGTTATATTTATATTTTATATATTTGGGTTGTGACACTAATATATACCTTCTTCCCTGGCTTCAGCTGATAAGGAGGAGACCTGTGGCTTGATGGCTAAGACGTTTGCCTGAGATGCAATACAGCACAGGTTCGAATCCCAGTAAGGGTATGGCTAGCTGATGAGAGCTAAATAGCTTGAAATAGATCTATACTAGTCTCCCTTTATTTATTTATCAGCACAAATAAAAAAACACAAATATAACAAAGGCAACAGTAAAAATATTGGGTTTCTGTCGTGATGGACTCTTGTGACGAGCCGATTGACAGATGTTGGAAGCAGTTAGCTTCCTCCCATAATTGGGGCTTACCAGGGGTTGTGACACTAATATATACCTTCTTCCCTGGCTTCAGCTGATAAGGAGGAGACCTGTGGCTTGATGGCTAAGACGTTTGCCTGAGATGCAATACAGCACAGGTTCGAATCCCAGTAAGGGTATGGCTAGCTGATGAGAGCTAAATAGCTTGAAATAGATCTATACTAGTCTCCCTTTATTTATTTATCAGCACAAATAAACACACACACACACACACACACACACACACACACACACACACACACACATATATATATATATATATATATATATATATATATATATATATTCGAGTCTTTTCCCGTGTAAGATTGAGATTGTCTTGGCAATGTTTCAGCAAGGTCTCACTCACCATCTTCAGGCTGGGTTTTGGGCTCAAAGCATTGTTGGAGCTGCCGTCTTTCTATAAATCTTGGTGTGTGTGTGGGGAGTGCTGGCATTGTTTCAGGCTTGGTTTTGGGCTCAAAGCATTGTTGGAGCTGCCGTCTTTCTATAAATCTTGGTTTGTGTGTGTGTGGAGTGCTGGCTTTGTTTCAGTGAGTGGAATGATAGGTTGTGTGGTTGTATCATGATTGGTAGATTGGTGCTGATTGGTGCTGGCTGTGTGTCCATTGTTGTTTCGTGTTGTAATGGTCTGGGTGGTGGGTGAGGCTCGTTTGTTGACTAGGGCTGGTTTCCAGATGTCTGGTAGGCGGGAGGTATCGTCACATTTATTCATGTTGAATAAATGTTGTGGGGGTGTTTCTCTATTTCAATAGCTTCTATTGAACTGCTAATGCTATTTCTTCTATTTCAAATATTATCAACATATTATCATCCACTAACCATTTTGCTAAGGAAGAAGCTTTTTCCTATCTTTCAGCTTGCATCCAAAAAAAATATGTCATATTTTCCAGTTACTTAATTTTAAAGTTCTACTTAACTACAATTTTGAAATGGTGCTCCCTTTGCTCATAAAAAACTTGCTTGGAGTAGACACTCAAAATGCTTGCTACTTGTGATTCTTCCATAGGTGAAAAACTGATTAATTTCAATTTCAGATTTGTTCTGCCTGTTTGTGTCCATAAATGCTTCTTCCTTCTCCCCCCATACTTGTTCTCTATATTTGGCTAAACTTTTCTATTGACCTCCAAACAAACAAGTCTGCTAGCTTTGTTGATAAGGAGTGTAAAGATACCTTGTTTGTATGGGAAAGGAAAGAAAGACCATAGATAGGTTACCTTTAGAAGATAGAGTTATCTGAAGAAATAATACAGAAGAATTGAAATGGCTGGCAACTGAAATGGATTAAACACCTCCAACTCCAATCCAAGATACATGACTTTAATAAAGAACAATGTGGATCAGTAAACAGTCATGAGTTGAATTGGGTATCATCAGCAAAGTATTGATGATTTGAGGATGACTTTGAAAAAGGACCTTGTTGGGCATTCCTAGGGTTGTGTTACAGTTCAAAAAAATGTGACACTATAGAGATATTTTTACTTAATTAGAAAGTTCTTGAAGATGACATGAGATGATGATTATCAAAGATTTTGCAGCCAAGGACAAGACATCACCCAGCCTAACTATGAGAGACAACTGTCCTTAATCTATATGAGTCCTTCTTTAACTCTAAAATTAGGAAATAGGTGGTTACAAATGGAACAATGGACACACAAATTAAGCTCACTTCATAATGTGTAAATATGTTTAGAAGTATTTTAGACTGAAATCTTGAGCACAGAAGAAGAGAAGCTCTCATCTCGCAAATTTAAAAGGCAAATGACTTAGCTGTGTTATCTGCTCTTGGGACAAGGAAGGAATTCACAATGGAATGCCATGCAATTAGTCTGCTTGCCACATGAGGCTAAAAATTGGAACTGTTCATGTTTCTCACTTTAATGTACTTCTTAATTAAAAAAAGAAGGTGGGGGGCTGAAGTAGTATTTTTAAGTCATAAGAACTCACAGGCATCTGCAGTCACCCTGTCCTTGGCACTAATCAGTCTTTGTATCATTAACCTTCAACTTCAGCATTGTACTGGACTTTACACCTAATAGTTTTTCCCAATGTATTATGCATAGTAGTTTCCAGGATCCATTTTTGTTCAGTTCCTAGTTTTTATTTCTTAGCTTTGAGCATTGTTGTCTTGGAACATGGGCTCAAGCTTTGCTTCCAAAAAACTATTAAGTGATTTATTCTTGGCTTGGTCTTAATCTCAAATGTATTTGATGGCAGTGATTTTTTTTCAGGTAGGTGGCTCTCATCAGTTCTTCCGCTTAGAATCTGTACAGTAACTTGCTGTTTCTGGCAAACTACAGTTCTTTCCATCTGTCACACCATTCTGTTTTAAAGTAGAAAGGACTGTGGCTTGATATATTTGATGCCTTGCTCTATGAAGGAGGTTTTAGCTTTGTTACTACACCCACCGACATATTGTCATTATTAATGCAAATAATCTCTCTTATCCCGCCGTGTCCCATATCTGCAGCTTAATTTTCTGGCCGCTAACTTCAATTATCCTGGTACCAAACTCGACTCCAATTGTATGGGGGCAGTCATAAACTTCTTTTCTGTAAACTGATGGAGCAAGCACGACTTTCCTACACCCATATCGCCGATAATGATGTATTTAAAGATGTATGACTAGTTGTAAGGTGCAGTTGCCATTGTGGCACTGGGCTTGAGGGGCTGGTGACTGGGCAGCTTGGTTGCGGAGGCAGCAGCGGCCACAGCAGCATTTTGTCCCCAGGCAGGAGCCGCAGAAGGCACAGAAGGGGTGGCGGGTGGCAGCGGGGTCTCTTTCTCCTCCTCCTCCTCCTTCTCCTTCTTCCCTCTTTCGTCGCTTAATGCAAATAATGTTTGTTTAATATTAGAACTTTTTGCTAGCTAATGCTATTAATTGCTTCTGTTCAATACTTCATCTTTGCGAGATAAAATGGATGATCCTGATATTTAACTCATATTTCTTGTGTTGAACCTCCTTGATAGCTGTTGAAGAAAGAGAAAGGGGGTTTAATTATAAGCAGTTCAAAACAATGACAACATACTAATGACATTTGAAAAAGAAATGAACAAGTTTTAGCGAAAATGTAAACACATTCTGTAATATTTTTAGCACACTTCCCTGAGAGTGCTTTGTGCATTGCAAGTCATTCAAATAATGTAAAGATTATAAAATTATGTTTAAATTGTAAATGGTAAAACCAAATTGCATCTTTAACCATATCTACATACTACAGTCAACACAAAGCTTTCTCACAATGACACAGTAATAATTTGGGGCACTGTTCCTCAGCTGCACCTTATGAACTGATTTCTTTGCAATGAAAGGGGTTGCTGCTATGCTCACCCACACATTTCATTCTTCGTATAGCCAAGGATTAGTTGAAACAGAAATCAAACAAGTAGAGATTTTTCATTTTTCCGAGAAGGGGAAAAAAACCCAAACTTCCTCTTAAACTCTCATGTCCAATTGTTCTGTGAGCAACTTGCAGTCTTCAGGGACTGAAACTTAGCTACAAAAACAATGATTTTCAAGAAACAGAGAAAAAAGAGCACAAATAGACGCTCCTACTTAGTCTAGAAGATGGGCATGGAAATGATCCTCTTCCCATGCCACAGTCCCTCCAGTTTAATATTCAGTGGTAAATTGTTTTTGAAGATGTAGGTGCAATTAATTCTTAATGAATTTGATCAGCCCTGCTTCAATCATGCTGGCCATCCTAGCATGGCTACTTACAACTCTCACCTTCAAATACCTGCTTTTTCTATTCCATAGTCATCTAAGTGTCTTCCTTTTTTACAGGCTGCATCTATGCTCCATTGAAGCAAACAAACATACAAGTGAGAATGAAATATTTTCTGAAGACAGTAAAAATAAACTAAATAGAATACATGTAGCTCAGGGTTGTACGATGGAGTCCTTGATGCTCTCAAGCTAAGAGAGTACCAAGGACTCCATAAAATAAACAAGCAAAGCTTAAAGGATTGTTGAGCAGTGAAGTGGAAGGTGATGAAGCTGTGCTTGTTTTCACTGGCATTCTTTGTTTTTCAGATTAAAATGCTCCACTGTGAGTTTTCACATCCTTTGGTGAAATACAGCAGTGAGCATATAGTCCACATCATACTTCATATACACATACACACATTTTGGCAGCTATTATTCCCCATCTACCCTTACTCTCCAAATACAGCATTTTAAAATATATTTTCCTATTGCATTAATTTTGGATGAGAATCTGGGGATATATTTTTGATTTGTAATTCTAATTTTCCTTTGTAGATATCTGTATATTTATATCTTTGATTGACAGACATATACTTAAAATTAAACATAGGATTTTAAAGAGGTATGTTCTTTAGCCTCCATCAACAGTATGACTTAGCCACCTGACCTGTGGCAGTATTATAAAACAGCACAAGATGGACAGTTTTCTTCTGTTTTTTACTTGATTTCAAAAAGGAATGACAATTTTCAACCTTGGCCATTTTACTACTCCTGAGTAATTCAGGGTTCACAAATTGGAGACTAGAGCATGTCTTCCAGTGTGAGTTGCCTAACTTTGCTTTAGGAGATTCTGAACACCATGTGGTTCTTGATGCTTGGTTGCACAATGGTATGTGGGAATGATCTGGGGAGGAGGAATTCCAGGAATTCCCTAGCATTGTGGGATTTTGCTTGGTCTACAATGCGAATAGTTTTTCCATTTAAACTATGGTTCAGTCTGTCTACATGTTGTGAAATTAAGGAATTTTTGTCATGATAAACCACATGGGTAATGAAATGTTTGCAAACAAATAACCAAGCTCAGAGAGCACAAAGAACTCCAGAACCTGAGCTACAGATACTTATTGAATTCTGAGCATTATGCAAACTTAGAATGAAACAGCACATTACTGATCTTCCATGGCATTATAAACATCCACCAGTATTTTCTGCAGATTTTTAACAAAAAGAAGGTTAACAGAGGAGAAAAATAGGTTTCTGCCAGTGAAAACCATCCATTTATCTTTCTGTTTGGATCAAATCGCATTTGCCTATTGAATATATTTTTTTTGCTTGCAGGCCTTCCTATTACATTCCAAATCTGTTCATGGACCATGCAATTAATTCTGGGGTGTTCCAGGAGGGGAAGATAGGCCAATCTCATTTTAGGAACCGAAGTCTCCTAAATATCTTAGGCGTAAGCCAATAATAGCCATTTATAATGCATACACAGATAAAGTACTATCTCTTAAAGCTGTCATTTTATCTTGAAAAAAATGTTTGTTTCTATTGCTAATAGTTTTGGAAACTATTCGAGCCAAGGTGGCGCAGTGGTTAAATGCAGCACTGCAGGCTACTGCTAGATCAGCAGGTCAGCGGTTCAAATCTCACCGGCTCAGGGTTGACTCAGCCTTCCATCCTTCCGAGGTGGGTAAAATGAGGACCCAGATTGTTGGGGGCAATATGCTGACTCTCTGTAAACCGCTTAGAGAGGCCTGAAAGGCCTATGAAGCGGTATATAAGTCCACTGCTATTGGAAACACGGTATTTTCTTTGTATAACAAAATAGGCCTCTGAAAAGACTAAATAACTATCACACTTTAAAAAAAACTTCTGTTGTTTTACTGGAAGGCTTGTTTTGTTGGTTTGTTTTTGTTTTTTGACATCTCATTTCCAGCTCTCCTTGTTCTTCTGCAAGCTGAAACTGGTTGAACTCTGTTCGGAAGAAGGTGGGCAGGCTTGAACCTCAGAGGAAAATGAAAACAACATATAGACATTTTGATCTTTCACCAACTAGAACTAGAATATCTAGTTTTTGAGGAAGTGAACAGCTGATCGCTACATTTAAATCTTAGCATGGTTGATAAATCAAATTGTGAGCATATAATAATTTATATTTATATTTTTATATCCCCTTTTATATATCCCCTACCCTTAAAGAAAAGAAAAGAATGAATGAATGCAGCAGTCAAGAATAAAAATATAAATTTATGGTAGTGACAAACACTTCCATCTGAATGCTGTGAAATCCCAGGAGTTAGAAAAATGAAATGGAAGTGTTATTTATCCAACATTTTAATGCATAAATGTATATAGCAAACTATTAAATATATTGCTAGACCATTATGAATTTAACAGCTTAGCAATAGCAATAGCAGTTCGACTTATATACCGCTTCATAGGGCTTTCAGCCCCCTCTAAGCGATTTACAGAGTCAGCATATCGCCCCCAACAATCTGGTTCCTCATTTTACCCACCTCGGAAGGATGGAAGGGTGAGTCAACCCTGAGCCGGTGAGATTTGAACCGCCAAACTGCAGCTAACAGTCAGCTGAAGTAGCCTGCAGTGCTGCACTCTAACCACTGCACCACCTCAGCTCTTTAATTTATGAAGTACTTCAAATCTTTCTTATATTATGTTATCTGGTTTGAAGGGCTTTTAATGAATTTATAAATATAACGGAGTATGCCCTGCAGATTCATAGTGTTTCAAAAATGACAAGTTTATAATGCATGCATGGAGCAAAAAAACAAAAACCCAAAACACAAGAAAACCATGCAGTCTTTTGTTTTGGGCCATTAAAGAGTCACCCAATTGTTAACATTTTTGTAATTATTACTTAAGTAATTGGATAGTGGGAAATAAATTTATAACTTCTTCATGCAATTTCAGGAGACAAAGATTAGTTGGCACAAGAGGGCCAATTGTCCTAATTTTAATCCCTTTGTAGAAAAAAAAGTCTTGCTAAAATAAGTTTCTGTTGTCAATTGACCGGTTATTCCCCCCCCCCTTTTTATTCATATTTTGCAGTAATTAGATTGCAGATTGTGGAGAGGTTTTTGGTAGAGATGTGCTAAATTGAATAATGCTGCAGATAGATGAAAATAAATAAATTGCATCTCTATGTCTTATTTAAATACATATTACATCTATTTGTTTGTTTGTTTGTACCCCACATTTTTATTTTTATTTTTACAAGTAGCTCAAGGTGGCAAACATACCTAATACTCCTTCTTCCTTCTTTTTTCTTTGTAACAACAATCCTATGAGTTACGTTGGACTGAGAGTGATTGGCCCAATGTCACCTAGGTAGTTTTCATGGTTAAGGCAGGATCTAAACTTATGATGCCGATTTCCAGTTTTGGTGCTTTATCTACTAGACCAATATTGAATTCTTCATAATTTCTACATATTGACTGCTTTCTTTAAACTTTAGTCTATATATGTTTATTTACTGTATTTAATCTACTTAATTTTAAAACTTTAAAATAATAAACAAAAGAAACTAAAAAGCAGCCCAGTTATAAAAAATACAAATATACAAATATATAAAGTTTGGAAATTAATTAATAAATTAATTCCACACACTTTGCTAAAGAGAAGTTCCCTGAAAACATGCTCTAGGACGTTCCAAAAGCTTGGATGAGTAAATCTATGGTCCTGGTGACCGACTCAGATTGGATTCTGAAACATTATCCTGGGATACATATATTCATCTTCATTCCTGGTCATTAATCTTTATTTCTGAACAGCTGTGGTAAGAGCTTTTTCCTTTTGTTTGAAACTTTGGAGTAAATGAAGGGATGTTTGATGGATATCAGTGCAATAAAATTGGATGGACCCCTGAAAGAGATTTGTAACAGGGAGTGTACCTCAGTAAGATCCTTGAAGTCCAGGGGGAAGATCATTCACTATATTTGATATAATATATCCAAGGATCAATGAATCCAATGAAAAGAGATGTTTTTGGTTTGCAATAGCCCTCAATTACCTTTCTTCAGAAGCTACAAACTTAATTGAACCAGTAGGTCATTATTGCATCTGGAATCCTAGGTAGTAACCACTACATGATTAATTATTCACCAAATCAATATTATTTCTCTATCTACAGCACTCCTATTATCACTGCTTCCCTTTTAATGTATGCTGTCCAAAAGAAAGATCAGCCATCATTTTCATTTAAAACTAATTGTATTTCAAAGATTTCCCCTTTAAATTAAGAAAAATGATTTTCCCCTCAAAGCAGCTCATAATAAACAAAATTTTAAGAAAAAATATCTTTATTATACTATATGCTTTGGCTCTGGAATAGATGGCTTAATAATATCCTGTAGATTTATTTTATATTAAACAGAATTCACGCTTGCTTAAATGATGCCCGGTTGCCCAGGTCTTGAGGCAGTACTTCATATTGCAGACATTACTGTCTCCTTGTTTAACAGTGTAAGGTTCTTATTGTGGAATGCAGTGTTTTGTTTTCACTAGATATAATAATACACAAAAAGTTATCATTCCATAGATGACAGGCTCAGTTTGGACACTTGAGATAAAATATTATTGTACTTCTTCTGTTCTTCTGTTCTTAGTAACTTCCAGGATGATTTTGAGTGATTTTGACAGGATGGTTCTTCTTGGGAAGATTTACTGTAGTCCCAAATTTATTTTTCAAGATGTCTTACCATAGATAGGTTAAGCCTTAGAGCATTAGAAATAGTTTTGTCACAGTTTCTAGATTGATAGGCACCAATGACATTTTTTTTAAATCAGGGTTTCAGAAATTTCTTTTCAAAGTGGCATGATGTGCTTCTAGATTCTGAGTGGTGTGATAAGGAGAAACGAAGTTTGTAAGATACAGACAACATGGCTGGTCAAATCAGTCCAGATTGTTTAATGAAGTACAATCACCTGTGGAAAATAGGCCAAATCAAGAAGCCACAAGTACTATTGGAATACTATTTTATTGTGGGTTATAGCAATCTTGAAAGCCTGTCAAAGTTTCCTCTGGCCCCTCTCATTCCATACAGAATCAAGTGAAGCCATTTTGAATCACTTTCTCATACTCTTACTGTTTCCATAACAGTAATTTGTGTCTCTTTTATCTGCTAATGGCTCGTGAGTTTCTTTGCTAATGTTAGTCTTCTTTTCTGTATAGGCACTCATAATAACTGGCCAAAGTTACTGCTTTTAAATAGATTGATTGAACTAGATTTTCATCTAGGAACGTTTCTTATTGGATGAAACAAACAACAAACTTATATTCTCTTTTTATATCAGTAAACTCCACATGATGTTCTTATAACATTCAACAGCAAAAGTACACAAAAAATTCAGAAAGTCTGAAAGATGTCAAATACTTTTTCTATAGAAGTGTAATAAGCTGTAGTATCAGCTAATAACAGTTTTTCTATTCAGCTTCATAGAGGAAGAAATACTTCAACTTGCCACCAAATGACATTTCTACATAATCATGTATATTCAACATAAACCTCTTCACAGGCCTAAAATGTTTATAAATGTCATGGTTCTCTGATCTTTTTTCTACTTCTCAAGGATCTGTGACAGATAGAGAACTACAGTTCCCTTTATTTCCAATATGCTCCCTTCAGATTCTCGCCTCTTATGATTATAAGATTTATGGTACTTCAAAGTTAAAGACGGAACAAGATATCCAGGAGGGAGAGTGATGTGTGAGAACTGCACATTGTAAACAAAGGGAAATTATGGATTTAGATAGGATTTATTTAACTCTATTTTCATGTTTTCATGAGATTTCACTGGGTAAAGAGAAACAAAATACAAAGATGGTGAACCACTTCAAAGACTAAAAAATGCTAAATAAACATTCTAGAATTAAAATAGCTTATTTTCAGACATTTTTGTATAGATATATGAAAGCTGTATTCTCTCTTCCTTTCTAAGTGCCAAATTATTTCCTGGGTAACCAACAAGCTTGTAATCTTTTTTTAAAAAAATATATGTGTGTCTGTGTGCATAATGAATGGTTAACATATTATTCATCCTAGATAAATGATCCTTTTTTTCTGTTTTTAAAGGCAAAGCTTCAGCAATAACTATTGCATTCAATTACCTCAGATATGACTAGAAATGCTCCAAATAATTACCGTGCCTCTTACTGCCCACCCAGAAAGATTGGCTAGTATATTACTGTACTCTAGCAGTATCATGACATATAATAAAAGTTTTAGGGAAATAATAAAAATAACAACATAAATATTCAATATGACAGAAAGGGTCCCCCCCAGCTTGGGCTATACATATTAAATTGAATATGATGGCCTTGTCTTTTAAAGCAAGAGGAAGGAACAGGATGCTTTATCTTAATTCAGGTAAGCCAACATCACTGAAGGACGGCCAAACAAATGCTTCATTCCAATAACATCATGACATCTTTTGGCTGCAGAGAGCAGTAAAATTCAAGAGGGAAAAGTGCTTGAAATGACTCTTCCAAACTCTTCAAGCATCAACTTCATTGCTCTCAGTCACCCCATGTCTTCCACTAAAATTGCTCCAAATGGTTGATTCACATTCAGAGAAAGTTCAAGACAGCTTTAACACAAGCAGGCAGGCCAAATGTTCATTGTGACAGTTACGACCACCCTCTTGTTATGAAGAATTTAGTATCCCTGTGAACTGAAAAGCAGTCGAGTGGCCTAGATTAGAACCATAAATTAAACATTCTTCTTCCCTGCTTTAAAATCGTTTAAACAGAGTAACTTACCTGAAAGTTGTGCCAGCAGCTTAGATATTCAGAAAATGCCCTTTCTTTCATGTGTGCAGGTGGGATATTCAGTCCAAGCCTTTTCTGCTGTTTTCTCCATTTATGCATAGTTTGATAAAGTTCTTATGAATCCTTGTGTTCTGCTACACCAAATTCTCATAATCTGCAACTAATAAAGTTTAACTAAACTTTTCCCAGTAACTCAATATTGTGTTTTCAATATCTTATCCATTCCTTCCATAGAGTTTTATTTTATTTATTAATCCCACTTTTATTATTTTAATAAACAACTCAAGGCAGTGAATATCTCTAATATTTCTTCCTCCTATTTTCCCTATAACAACAACCCTGTAAGGTAAGTTAGTCAGAGAGAGGACTGATTGGCCCAATTCAGGCAACTGGCTCTCATGGCTAAGGTAGGACTAGAACCATGGTCTTCTGCTTTCTAACCTGATGCCTAATCACTAGGACCAAGTTGGCTCTCTAAGATGCTACCAGCACAAAGAGAAACCATAGGTCTTAGATTTTCTAAAATGTTTATCAGGCCTTTTTTAGAATATTTTTGGCATTTGTCATAATAATGAATAAAAATACAGTCTTACTGATTCTACTTAATCCTTTGTGCTTAAGGGTTCATCAATGTCATTGAACTCTGCCCCAGAGTTTTTCCCCCCAATTGCTTGAAAGTAATTGTCACCTTTGTAATTTTCTTTGTAGGATCTCCAAAGCATTTTAAATACGGTAGGTTTCCTGTTTTTCAGAGGCTATTTCTCTTTCTGAAAATTAATTAGTATTTTTATTATTTGGAACAGAACTGTCCATCACAATGTTCCTCTGATATGCTTAGAATATTTATTTTATTGTTTCTGACTGGAAAAATGGAGGAGATAGTCGGAATGTAAAATAAAAAAAAACCCAAGGTGTGTGAAACTATCTATTTCTGGACTGTAAAATCTTTGAACACATTTGGACATAAGTCACTGTTTCTAACGAATTATATCAACAATGTAAGCCAGAGATGGTTTTCTATATAGTAGCATGACCTTGAAATTTATATAAATCCTGAACCAAATAAAGTTTTACTTTGACATACTTGGAAGATGGACAAATGAACCAGGCCTTCTGGAAAAACAGATCAAATCTGAATTCTCCCAACACTTTGTTAGGTATTTGAAATGATACAGGGACAGTAAATGAGATAAATGGATATATTTGGCCTATTATGCACAGGTTAGTATCCAATATATATACTAAATCAGCATTTAGGAGGTAAAAATGCAGTAGAAACATTAAGAATTCTGTAGTCACTGTGATCTTTATTTTCTATTTTAAGTTTCTTTTTCTTTATCATCTGCAATGGTTTCCTTTTTTATAGTTTTTCACTAATTAGTCCTGAAGGACTTTGCATTTCTACCTGTTCCTTATTTTTATGAACTGAAGATTATTTATTTCAAGTAGATGCCTTATTTTCATGAATGTCCCACCTTTCATTTGAACAGTGTATTGTTTTCTTTAATTGAGTTTGTCAAGTGTTTCATTTAAACTTACATTTAAATTTCTCTTATGGACAGATGTCTATTAGAAAGACTCTTGTTCCAGTTTTTTGGATATCATTTACCAAATAATGTTTTCAAACTCTTGTCTATTATTGAGGCAAAGTTAAGCTGAACTCAATTATTCATGATTTTCAAATGTTTTTCTTAACAACAGTATAAAAGTGACTTTTTATTGTCTCCTATGATTTTTATTCTTTACTTCCAAGTGTAGTGTAGGCACCTAGAAATTCCCTAATGCCTCCCATCCATATGCTAACATTGTCAGAATCTGCTCGTTTATATGACAGTAGCTGGCTAGATGCTACCTCCTACTCGACCACAGAGGAGTAATTGCACATAAAATAAACAGAAGTGAACTGTTACATTTTACAGGATTCCATAAAGGTGAAAATGCCAAAAGTAATATGCATTGCCCATCCTCTTCCCCAAATTACGAAGATAGCCTTCAAAGACTTCCAAACATTGCTAACAATGCAACCTTAAATGTCAAATATGAAATATTGAATGCATGATGGGGAAAATAGCAACAGTGGTTTTTATTTTTCTATGTCTTGTCTTCATTTTCTTTTTCATTAAAGAAAATCCTTATTGTCCTTTGCTTTATGACTGCTGTGACATATAAACAACTTTTCTGTGTCCTTTATTGCAGCATAAAAGAGCAATGGATTACATATATTATCTTAGAAAGAATAACAAAGAAATTATGATAAACATTAATAAAATGCCACTAGATAATTGAAACCTGAATTAGAATGGTCAAAGCAATAGAAAAAAGTATGGCATAGAGAAATGTAATATCTTCCAACTTTTCTAAGGCCAGGTTAAGAATGTTGATTCATGTTTTCAGCTGTCATTCAGTGGTAGTATTCAGTCAGTTCTGACTGTTTCTGGCGAACTGGTAGTGGGAATTTTGAGTAATTCGGAGAACCGGCAAATACCACCTCTGACTGGCTCTGCCCCCATCTATTTGCTGCTTCCCAAGTCCCAACTGATTGGCTGGGTCTTTTTCTGTTGCCCTGCACAGGAAAATAGAGCTAGAAAGCAGTTAGTGGGGTGGGTGGAAATGGAGATTTTACAGTATCCTTGGAGTGGGGTGGAAATGGAGACTTTACAGTATCCTTCCCCTGGAGTGGGGTGGAAATGGAGATTTTACAGTATCCTTGGAGTGGGGTGGAAATGGAGACTTTACAGTATCCTTCCCCTGGAGTGGGTGGAAATGGAGATTTTACAGTATCCTTGGAGTGGGGTGGAAATGGAGACTTTACAGTATCCTTCCCCTGGAGTGGGGTGGAAATGGAGATTTTACAGGTATCCTTGGAGTGGGGTGGAAATGGAGACTTTACAGTATCCTTCTCCTGGAGTGGGGTGGAAATGGAGATTTTACAGTATCCTTGGAGTGGGTGGAAATAGAGATTTTTACAGTATCCTTGCCCTGGAGTGGGGTGGAAATGGAGATTTTACAGTATCCGTGCCCTGGAGTGGGTGGAAATGGAGATTTTATCCTTCCCTGCCACACCCAACAAGCTACACCCAATAAGCCATGCCAGGCCTACAGAACCGGTAGTAAAAATAATTGAATCTAACCACTGCTGTGATTGTACTTTTGTTGTTATTGTTGTTGTTTAGAAGTTTGAAAAACTGAACAATACAAAATTCATTACCATATTCTTACTTTTCTGAATGAATCTCTATGAACCAGTTCTAGACATATTCCAATTCATTATGATATCATTGTGCCATGTTAGTGGAGATTAATCTACAGTGAGTGGAGTTTAGTCTATCACTTTTCCACTTTGAAGATTTTTAAACTGGAATAATGCATAATTAAAAAAAACTCACAGTGATAACGTAACAGAGGTGTTCATGAAAAAATAATTGTATCTCTTTGCCAAATTATGATATAAGTGTGGTACCGTTGATTGCTCTTCAGAGGCTATTTCCCTTTCTCTGGGACAACATTTTGCATCCATTTCATTCTTCTGTGGCATTGGCTGTTGGAGAGAGCAATTTTTTAGCTTTGGGGCCATTTAAAATATCTGATGGTACTAATCAGATCTTACATAATATCAAAATTACCAATCAATATATATAATAATATGAGGAAGGAGTATGAAGAACATAATATCAGCGTTCCAAATATCAGGCAGAATTAAATCAGAGACCAAGGCAAAACTATCCTTAAAGTTCCAATTTAATAAGACAGACATGTGGGCATCGTGCTATGGAATCCCAATACTGGAAATGACCTCAGAATTCCACCCAGTTAAAAGTTCATGATCTTGGTCCCCACACCCACAATCCATCACATGGTCCAATCTGCTTCCTCCACACCCATCTGCTTCCGGTCAGGTGTCAAAGTACGGAGACAAAGGATGACCTTAGCTTCTAGCAAAGAATGAAAACCAATACATTCTACAATCCTTACTCTTTCTATTCCCCCCTCCATCGACTATACTAATGAAACAGCATAATGAAATAAGAGGAAGTGTGGCAGGCCAAAATTCTAAAAGGAATATAACTGCAGGCCTGACACATTACATGCCAATATTTTTTAAAGAAAATCTGACTTCCTCCAGCACCATTGTAAAGCTAGTTTAAATTCCTTGCTCCTGTAATTAAATATGTATTAATCAAACATATAATAAGGCGGAGGAATTTTGGAAACCATTTCACATAAGTTGTATGAGACTATCTCTGGGGAAAAGCCTACTATGTTTTGTTCTCTGTACCTTTTCTTCAAAGTGGTGAGGCTCTAGTAATGACTTCCCTAAGAGAACAGGCTGTTAGAAAACACATCTAGACAACCAGTGTATTGTTTTCCTTAGTTCACAAGGTGTAACAAAAGTTTAAGTCAAACAACAGTTGCATAAGTTAGTCTGTCCTACCAGCCAAGTTCTTTTCTGATTGAATAACAAGACTGACAAGTGATCAGGGCAAGCTAATGTGTACTGATAAATAACTGGGAAACCTAGAAAAATAGTAGATTTTCAAGTATTCAAAAATAAACGGTAATTATCAGAAGCCAGTAGGGATTTGTTAAAAATAGGTCAAAGAAATCTTATTGCATTCTTTGACAATATGACTCAATAAGTGGAGCAAGTGAATGCTATGGATATACTTTAGTTAGACTTCATTTAGGCTTTAGATAAGAAGACCATAGCTTCAGTAGATCTTCTTCAAACTGGAATAATATGGGATGGATAGTCCAAACTACCAGATGGAATCACAATTGGCTGATAATTCACATCACTTGTGATGAGGGAATAGAAGAGATGCTCCTACCATTTTTGAATGACTCAAAGCAGCCTTAAGTAGGCTGGGAATAAGGAACAGGGCCAAAGTTTGCCAGAATTGTTTGTGTTGAGAGATGAGAAACAACATTACTTCATGCCTTATTGAAGAATTAGAGTTATTCCCAAATTAGGGAGAGCACACCACTAAATGCCAATTGCAGGTAAATGCATTGAGAGGAATATGTTTCTGTCTGCTGCTTATAAGAATCCCAGAAGCATCTATGTATGTGACAAACAATATGAAAGACTATAAGGCAGACCCAGGCAAAAGCATTGTTGTTTTATTCTTGTTTTTTTAAGGTGTCAGTTGTCCCTTGTTTGGTACCTGTTAGACTCATTGGCCCTCTGATTTTAAAGCATTCTTTTAATTAAAAGAGTGGTTTGAATATTTTATAGACCATTCTCAATTAATATTTTTATATGGTGCCATATATAATTATTTCCAAAACCACAAGCATTGCAGAAGTAGTCTTAGAAAATGTCATGTCATGAAAGCTCAGTGCTTGTTTGCAAACGCACTGTTCTTTGTTCCCAGAAAAGTAAAAGAAAGGTGAGAAGATAGAGATTGTCTTGACAGGCTAGGGAGGATGGTATAGGATATAGGATCTAATATAGGATTTCTTGGTTATTGATCATGTCTGCCAGGACATCCATTTTGTCAGAGTACCTGCAGCTACTCTCAAAATGTCAGAAATGCTCAGAGATCCCTAAATACTGAGAACCTGTTGTAGGACTGTGAACAAGAAAGTCATCATTTTCTGGATGAAGATTTAACAGCAGCTACTGAACACACTCCTATCAATAAGGGAAACATTGTGCGCCCTCTGTTTCCTAGAAAAATAATCTGCCCTACTTTATTTCACGGAGGCTTTGATCAATGAGGATTACCTTTTAAACTGTACAACTGCCTTTTATTGTACTCTAATGCCAACTAATGGTACTGTATCATCTTGTCTTGTCCCCAGGCATATTGGAAGCTAGATATAAATTAGATGTGAAACTTGGTTTGGTTTGGTTTGTTTATTGGATTTATATGCTGCCCTTCTCCCAAGGACTCAGGGCAGCGTACAACATTAAAAAAAACACATATTACAAAGTTAAAAAAATTAAATAGAATATCCCAAACAAACCCAATTAGGATTAACAATAACATTTTTTTAGAAAAATCGATTAAAATAACAATGATCCATAATTTATTTTGTTTTGTTCAGGCCAGGCCAGCTTGCTGGAAAAGCCAATTTTAGGGCACGTTGGAAGGACCGGAGGTCGGGGATTATATGCCCCCCCCCACCCACCCCCCGACCCCCCCCCCCACCCCCCCCCCACAGTACCGGGGCAGCTCATTCCAGAAGGAAGGCGTCCCACAGAGAAGGCTCTCCCCCTGGGGGTCGTAGCTGACACTGTCTGGTGACGGCACCCTGAGGAGGCCAACTCTGGGGGATCGCACTGGACGGTGGGAGTCTACCGATGGCAGTAGGTGGTCTCTCAGGTATCCTGGGCCTAAGCCATGGAGCGCTTTAAAGGTCATAATTAGTTCCTTGAATCGCACCCGGAAGACAACTGGCAACCAGTGCAGGCCGCCTAAAAGGAGTGTAACATGGGAGCACCTAGATGCCCCATGATAACCCACGCAGACACATTCTGGACCAGTTGAAGCCTCCGGGTGCTCTTGAAGGGCAGCCCCATGTAGAGAGCGTTAAGTAGTCCAGGCGAGAAAGGATGAGGGCATGAGTGACTGTGCACAGAGCATCTCGATCCAGGAAGGGGCCAGAGGTGGGTTCCTACCAGTTTGCACCTATTTGGTAGAACCGGTTCGTCAAATCTACCGAACCAGTTAGAAGAGATTCCACCAGTGAACCCAGAAAGCAGGCCACACCTACAGAAGAGGTTCCAAAATTTTTGGAAAACCACCACTGACTATCATGCTCATATTTATAAAACTCAGTGCCTCTGTGAAGGTAAGGGTGACTACTGCGTTTGTGGTGCAATCAGAACATTGCGTGTGTTGAAGTTGTTTTAACGCAAACCAAAGATGCCTTTTAAAAAACAAGTTTACACATATCTTATGCATGCCAGTGCTGGTGTGAGGTAATTTAAGGTGGTTCTGACAAGTGTCATCGGCATCTTCATATCCGGTCACATGGGCGGCAAGCCACTCCCATCCGGTCACATGGGTGGCAAGCCACTCCCACAAAGGAGGCCACACCCACAGAGTAGGTCGAACAATTTTTGAAACCCACTACTGGAAGGGGCGCAAACAGACGTACCAGGCGAACCTGGTAAAAGGCCCCCCTGGTCATGGCCGTCAGGTGTTCTTCTAAACTAAGCCACATATCCAGGAGGACGCCCAGATTGCGGGCCCTCTCTGTGGGGGCTAAAATTTCTCCCCCTATCATCAAAGATGGAACAAGTTACACAAATCGGGATGACGGAAACCACAGCCACTCAGTCTTGGAGGGATTGAAATCCGCACAGCCTCCAGGCATCGGGACATCACATCAAGGGCATCGTTGGGTGCGTTGGGGTAGAAATGAAAAGTTGGGTATCATCAGCATATTGATGATACTGTACCCCAAAACCACGGATGATCTCATCCAGTGGTTTCATATATAAGTTGAACAGGAGGGGTGAGAGAACTGACCCCTGGGGCACCCCACAAGTGATGCGCCTCGGGGTCGATCCCTGCCCTCCAGTAACACAAACTGTGACTGATCCGACAGGTAGGAGGAGAACCACTGTAAAACGGTGCCCCCCACTCCCAACCACCGAGTCGTCACAGTAGGAAACCATGGTCAATGGTATTGAAAGCTGCTGAGAGGTCTAATAGGACCAGGACAGAGGAGCAGCCCCTGTCCCGGGCCCGCCAGAGATCATGACCAATGTGACCAATGCCATCTCCGTGCTGTATCCGGGCCTGAAACCCGACTGAAACGGATCCAGGTAGACAGCTTCATCCAGGAACTGGGGAAGCTGACGTGCTACCGCACTCTCAACAACCTTTGCTACAAAGCAAAGGTTGGAGACTGGATGATAGTTGGCTAAAGAAGCTGGGTCCAGGGAAGGCTTCTTAAGGAGGGGCCTCCCACTGCCTCCTTCAAGGCGGTGAGAAAGAACCCCTTCTCAATGTTGGTAATCGCCTGGAACCAGCCTCGTGTCACCTCCCGGGAAGCCGAGACTAACCAAGAGGGACACAGGTCCAGCACACAAGTGGCAGCACTGAGTCTCCCCATAATCCTGTCCATGCCCTCGGAGGGTCACAGGGTCAAACTCATCCCAGATGGTCTCCACAAGATTCATCCCCGTCGACTCGCCCGAACCTACCCAGTCAGAGTCCAAGCCTGTCCGGATCGGAGTGATTTTATCCTGCAGATACTGAACAAATTCTTCAGCCCTACCTGCAAGGGTTTTTCCCAGTTCCTTGGTTAAGTAAGGAGCGGGTCACCCTAAACAGGGTGGCTAGGCAGTTATCTGCGGACGCAATAAGAGCGGAAAAATGTTGCCGTTTTGCCGCTTTATCACCACTAAGTAGGATTTAATATGAATTCTTACTAGTGTTCGATCAGATTCGGACCGGCTGGCCCTCCAACCACTCTCTAGGTGTCTTTTCGGTGTTTCATCTCCCGGAGCTCCTCGGTAAACCAGGGAGCTACCAGGATCGACACTGGGTCAGAGGCCGCAAAGGCACAGCACGATCCAAAGCCCCAGTGGCCGCCCTATCCCAGGCTTCCACTAGGGCTTCGGTTGAGTTGT